>NC_025993.2:148848574-148860781 GCF_000442705.2 Elaeis guineensis
CATTGGCACACATGTTGTGGCTGATAGATTGATAAAAATTTTATACTTAAATTAATTTCATATTAAATTGATTATATATTTTAATTAATTAAATTTTATTATTTATTTATTATAGACATGACAGCTGGGTCATGCACTAGGACAGCTGCAGATATGGGAGGCCACGTACTAGTCTAGAAGGATTGGTGATTACTTAGATCCTTGATCTTAATAGATTACGGTAACAACTTAAAATATTATTTATTAAGTTTTATATATACTGATATGTATGGATTAATGAATTTTAAAACTATATAAACAGATTACATGAAATATCTCGTATCGCGCACAGTGAGGATCCATCCTCTCAGCCCCTCTTTGACCTTAAGAGATGGCTCAAAGCCATCGGAGGGGTGAGTAGGAGCCGGGCCATAGGATTTCCACCATAGCTTTAACCCTCCAGCAGCTTGATAACTCTTTGATATCCTCTTCTTAAGCCTCGACGACCCAAATGATGGGGTGATGCATATGTGGAGAAGGTCGTGTAGAGGCTTTGGAGCTAGTGACCTCAGAGTTTCGAGATGCCGTCCGTGATATGGTCATTAAGATTTTTTGGGATCACATCTATGCAATCAGCTAGGCTCGTTGTCACAGCCATCATAACAAGTAAGTCTATTAATAATTTTTTATTTATTTTAAATTTTTATATTTAAAAATTTTACATGTTTAGACTTGAGTCCAGAAAGGAGATCTAAGAGGTAAAAATTTAATCTAACATCAATCGATAGATCAGAGTGTCTATAGCTCTGTATCATCGAATGAAATATGTAGAAATAATCTGTTCAAAAAATTAAAGTAGTATGTCGAAATATATGCTTTCATATCAATATATATTCTTTCGTATCGAAACTTATTAATAACATTTTATTTTTCTTTATTACAAAATGCTGAGACATTCCGGCTCTCATCTACCAATTGCTGGAGAAGACATACAGGAGTAGGAGGATGATGAGGAGAACGAGGAGGAGGATCTCACGTGATTTTTTTTTTAGTATATATATAATTTTGATACTTATAAAGCGGTATAAATTTATAAAATTATATAATTCATATTTTTAATATAATATAATTAATTTTATATTTATGATTATCATAAATAATTATTATTTTATTTATAATAGATTTTAAAAAATATAATTACTTATTATTATGATTAAAGTAGATTTTAAAATATTTAATTATGTGTTTAAAAAATAAAAAACTATTAGCGATGGCATTAATGTCAAAAAATGCCATCGCTACTAGTTTTTAAATTTTTAATTATGAAAAAAATTAAAATAAAAATTACTAGTGACAATATTAGTGATGCAAAATATCATCACTAATAGTTTTTATTAAAAAATTAAAATAAAAAAGTATGAGCTATGGCTTTATTATCACTAATATCGTCGCTAATTATCTGTATTAGCGATAGAATTTTTGCCATCGTTAATAATAGTAATTAGCAACGACCTTATTTCTGACGAACTATTAGCGACAGAAGTCCATCACTAGTAGTATTAGTGACTAAAAAAGCGATATTAGCGATAGTATTTAGCCATCGCTAATAAGTACCATAGAGTACAATGCATGGTTAGATGTCGTCCGTCATAAAATGGATGGCTATCCAAATTGTTCAAATATTCTGGAGGTTTATACATTCTTTTCTTTTTAATTTTTTTACACTGTCGTCCATCTTAAGATGGATGACATCCAACCATGCACACAATCCTGTGATACTTTTTGAGTACTGCAGATGATCTGTGCGCCTAATAACCTGCTTTCTTGTAGTGAATTGAGGTAAACCAAGCACTAAATTTAGCCATTATGTGTCATATACAAAAAATATGTTTTGCGGATGGCATTTCTTTTGCAATTACCTCTATCATTTGTGGATCTTGATAAGTTAGTATTGTCCTAGATGGCTTCTCCATCAATAATATAAAATTTTGTTAATTAAATTTAAATAAATAAAATACATATAATAGACTATTAGAGTGTATACTTAAAAGTAAAAGATAAATAAAAAATCATTATGTTATCTTTATTAACCATTAAAATGCATTTGTATTTTCATTGCATAGAAGTGCATAACCAAACAATACCATCCTTCCATGATTGTCAACACCAATAAAAACATCAAAAGGCATGTCATAAGAGTTCACCCTATATGTGGTATTATAAATAACAACATCTCTGTACCTTTAGTACCAATTAAAATAATGGGCTAGGGACCAACAAATTTGCTCTAACTTTCTTTCATCATTAAGTGTAAAAGCATATTGAAATCTAGAGTCTTCATCTATAGTATATTTGCAATATTGCAGAAGGTCTATAACATCATTCTTTGCATTCTTTACATAAATTTTGCTGAAATATTGTGAATATCCTTGAGAAAAAAATGGAAGGTTTCCATATTTCACATTTTTTTCAAGCTTGATAATACACATAATTTGCCTAACCGAAAGACTCTTCTCTTTCGGTAAGAGAATGTGTTCTTTATCTTCTTTAGTAATATTATGATAAGATAAAAATAACATACTCCTTCAAAAGATAATAAATTATGATTATGATCTACAATAGGCTAAGTGACATGCCGTTCCTTAGAAAAAATATCAAATAATTTTCTTAATGTGATTTGCATATGTGCTTAGCATTCACATCTAAGTGACAATCTATTTCACTATTTTTTAGATAATCAATAATTTTTAGCTTCGACTTTCTTTCATGGTAACAAAAAAAATCACATCTTTTTTTTTTATCCTTTTTTATTGATGAATTCTGCCTTTTCGAATTGCAAAATCATTCCTTTTGGCATAATTTCTAAAAAAAATAGAAGCTTCTTTATCGCTGAGAAAGCATTGATCAATGAATAACTCATATATATTTTCTTCTGAATTTTCATTTCTTAAATCAATTGGTACCTCTTCAAAAGTTTTACAACTATCATCATTAGGAGGTTCATTCAATAAAAAAAAAAAAACTTCTCTCAACACTTTGATTAAGATCACGTTGAAGAAATTTTTCATCCATCTTGTACTGTTTACATTATGAGCATATTAAAATAAATAAATTAATTAATTAATAAACTAAAAACTAAGAAATAAGAAACAATAAAAATACTTTCAGTATTAAGATAATGAAAATAAAACACATGCAATACAAATTATTCATGAATTTTAGTCTAGGAATTATGATTTTGCAGTGGAGAAGAACTATCTAACCTTTTGTGTTTGATGTTGATCCAACCTTTAGGGATGAAGAATAATAGCTATTTTGAAACTTTTACAAAATAATGGCTAAATAGCAGCAACTAAATTAACAAGAAAAAGATAAAATAAGAAGAATAATTAAAGATATTGAGAAGAATTAAGACTCAGATTGAATAGAAAAAGATGTCCAGATAAAAAATTACATTGTCCCTCTATTTTTTAGCCTAAAATAGCCAAGAGAGATAACAAAGATAGTTTTGTCATAAAAAAGGTTATTAATTATCTCCTTGCTGTTCAAATAAAGCCCATTTAGGTAGGTGGTGGTTAATGCTCCTTTTCCTATGTCCTTTGGGCACAAGTTAAAAACTACCAGATATCCCCAACCACACAGACACTTAGAATGAAAAAAGATTCACTGATAATCATGATTAGCTAGCTGATATTTTTTACTAAATGAAAAATGGTTCACTTGTTTTAAATGATTTGTTGACATTTTATGGAATCGTCCACATCGTAAAATAGTTCTAATCAATAATTTCTCCACGGCATGGGCCTGTTGTCCTCCGGCGTGTGCTATAAAACCATACGAAGTGAGGTAGGGGCGAGGCCTCGCATCTGATCTTAAACTGATTTTTCCCTTAGATTGCTGGTTTCCTTTTGTAGTAATTGCAGAGTTAATTAATTGATAAGGCTAACATGTACCTTATCTTTTTGTCATTTTGCTTTAAAATTCTTTCATGTTCATTTTGGTGAGTTAATGAACTTACAATAATTAGATAAGAGCTACTCTTTGTTGCTAATTTTAGCATAGCTCCAGAATAGTACAATTTTTTTAGCTTTTACTTGCATGAAAAAATAATAAAAATGGACCTCCTAATCATAAAATAAGCTTGTAACTATCAAATAATGACTAAAAAGAAGGAGGATCATAGTCATCCATAACATTATACCATGCATTTCATGTGCCAAGTATCGCAGGTATTAACTTAAGAAGTCGCTGCAACTAGTTGGTAACTAATCTAGAAATAGGCACCAGAGTTAAGCTCTTATTACATGTTGGGGACCATTCAGAACAATTGAGCTCTATCCACTCTAACATCTTAGATATCCATAAGCTAGATTGGCTTCTCCAGTGGTTTAAATGCTTGCCCAGCCACACTCAATGATGTAATATCTAGTATAATATCTAAGAAAAATAGTATCGCAGCAGCAGTTCTCCATAATTTTTTCTGTATCCTATTTCTCTTGTGCTTGACACCCATAAAAAAGAAAATGCTCCTCACTAACACTCAAAGCCTGCAGTAACGGAATACATGATTACAAATGTGACAAATCCTTTCCTTCCAATGTAAATTATCATATGACCATGCACTTGCTACTTAATTATTGTTTTTTTTTTTTGAAGTATTCTTAAAAATTATGGGCCCTAAGATAATCTGAAACCAACCCTTTGAAAGAATTAGGAAGCGACCGATATCACTAAAATCCTTAATTGGCATTATCTTGTAAGATATGATGATTTGTTTAGCAAAAAGTTGATTTCCCTAAACAACTTGACCCTTGCACTTGAAAGAATTTGAAAAATTATCAAAGAACACAAGAAAGGATGCAGAATATGTTAGTACATGCCAGTATAAAGCACATTTTCTAACTGAGGAAACATGCATGACATATTCTTAGTGGCTTGATTAGTTACAAAAAAACTCAGATTTCTAATGAATATAACTGGCCACTCTTCCTAAAAAAAATGAATATAACCACTATGCTTGATTGACTTAATAGTGGTGATAAACAATGGATAAGTAATTTCGCCCAAAGTAGTACATAAACTGCCATTAGTTCCACCAAAATAATGAAAAAAATCTTATGAACTAATGATGTTTCAAGATATGTTCTGATTTTCCATATATGTCTTGATGATATACACTAGATGGGTGATGAGATCTTTTGAAATTTTTATTTATCAATCAGTGATTATTCAACACTTGTTGTAGGACCAATATGAGAAAACTAAGTACGTCACGTTATTGATCATTGGATGATCAAGTTTGAAACTTGATTGCCAAGTCACCAAAACCGCAACAACCATACATTTATAGGATTTATTATAACAAACAAGGTATGTTGGTGGACTGCTTTAAGTGTTTGTTCATTTGTTTATCAGTGAAGTTATGATCATCCTGGTCATTCGACCCTTATGCTCTCAGAGTATGACGTTGCTTGATGACTGATGTGCATTATTTCACCTACTAATAAAGATGTAGGGAGCTCGTGATAGCCAGCCACCTAAATTTTAGCAGGTATCAAAAGGTTATCAGTTTAGTGTGCTCACAAAGTTAATTAATACAATTAGCCACAGTTAATCTAAAATTAGAAAAACGATATCTTAATTAATACCAACTTGATGTAATCTTCATGGCCCCTCCTCTCTCTCCCTCTTTTTCAGGTCATGAATAATGGAAGCATTCATACATTTTCTAATGGAATAATAAGGATATGGCACCAACTGCCGCAAAGTTGCAAGTCATCTGGGATTGGCATTATCAATGTGATGAAGGTTAGGTTTCGTGGTGTAAGTAATGCTGGCTAAGCTGATAATGTTCTTTGAGAAGAGCTGATAAGTTGACCAACGATCACTAAGAGTATTTGAAAAGGTGGAGTGAGCAATATGGCAACAAAATATGAAACAACTGAGTTGGGTCGGCTTCTTAAATGAACAGCTAAATAAGACTGGTTTGTAAGTATTCACGATATAATTGAAGTAATCTAACAAATATGGTTGATTCTTAATTGCTATGAAATCTCATTTGGTCAATAGTGCATCGGACTAAGATTAAACCAAGTGGTACTCGATGAGAGAATTGAGGTAGTCTTCCATTAGAAGTGGTTATATGAAAATTTTCATACTTTTGCTTTGCCACATTTTTTATGTTAGAATTGTAATGAACTAATTAATGATGCTGTAATTTTATTTGATTACTGTGCAAAAAATCAAATTCACATATATATATAAGATTGCTTACACATATTATTAACTAGTCTTAGCTTAGTTGGTTAATACCCCTCTACTTAGGATCGGCCGAGGGCTCGAGCACCAGTGATTGCATCCCCACCATATTTCTTAAACATTCTGGCCATCATTAGAGAGGATAAATATTCTTTCGGATTGCAAAATTGGTTCTGGGTATTGTAAAACGGACCTAACAATATAAGATAGATCCGAGTCATAAACAGACATCCATGCGCATAGAATTGGACCAAAGCTGGCCTATGTTTTCTTTTTAAATAAAAATATAAACTTATGTTTCCTGTTATAATTCTTGGCCAGAGACTCCGGCTCAGCATGCAATTGAAACCATCATACCAACCTTGAAGCTGAAAAAGTAAATGCAACAGGAAGCTGAAGTCCCACCCTGTGACAAACTAAAGTTGATCCATTATGCGATAGGTTGTGATATAAAAGTTTCGTATGCTTAATAAAATATACACAAAGGATAACGAGCTAGGGCCTAGGGAACTAAGAAATTCCAAGAGTTCTTGCTGTCAACATCCCGATATATTGCTGATTGCATCAACAGAATTAAATTTATGTAAATGTATTCTCATTAACTCATACTCAGTTTTTAACCCTGTCAATGACCCTCAATCTAGAAATACACACACCTCAGTGAAATCGTCATGTCGCAAAGGAAATAGTAAATGTGACAGCAGAGCTCGGTGGAAAATAATATTTCGGTGTTACTAGGTTTTAATATATCTAAAAAATTCTAACTTGGTTTCTTGGGTTATTTTTCATTTTCAGTCCGTCAAATAGCCCAGGGCCCAGGCTCATCCCAAGGTACGAAAATTTTTTTGTGCATTGCGGGTGCAGAATCGTGCACACCGTCCGCAGTGATTGGTTCACATGCAGAGCCGGTAGAAAAAAATTTTTTTTTCTCATGTGCCGTGTCTCGGTTCTACACGTGAGCTAATCGCCATAAGCAGTATCTACATTCTGCACTACCCACAGTGCATAAAGAATTTCTTCTCAAGGTATAACTTAAATTAGTAAGATGTCAGCCCAGCTTGTTTGGCCTTGAGGCCTATTTTCTAGGCCCGAGCACAATGCATACTCTCTCGCTTTGGATTCCCAGCCAGGTCTCTGGTTTTATTAATTTTTTCGTTAAAAATATATAGAATATAGAAAGAAGGAGGGGAAAAAAAAAGAGAGAGAGAAAAAAAAAAAAAAAGAAGGATAGAAGATTAGGGATATAATGGAGTCGAGCTGAATCGAATAACTAAAAATTTGAATTTGATTCGACTCAAAATATTTAAGTTCAAAATTTAGATCGAGATCGACTGAACTTTAATATCCCAAGTTTTAACTCGATTTGATAAAAAATAAAAAAAATTCAAAATCGAGCCAATTCAATTCAAATATTAATTGAATGATACTCAAACATAAATTTGAGATCGAAATCAAATTTTTTTCAACTAATAATATATATATATATATATATATATATATATATATATATAATTATAATAATAATAATAAAATTAAAAAATATATAAATTTAAATAAATTTGTGAACTTTTGAGTTAAATATGTTGTTATTCGGGTTCGATAAAAATTGAATCGACTCGTGCGCTAATAGTCCACGATAGTTCGCTTGTTTGCACCACTACGGAGGATGGAGGAGGAGAAAAACGAGTGGCGGACCGGTCTTCAAGACCTAAAATATCTGCTGTGAACAGCACGTGCTGATATTAATGGTGAATCTTGGTATCTGGGGACATCCAGAATTGTGGATCATTGATTGGCCATATAATTATCTGCTGTGATAAGTACTGATGTTAAATTACTGGAGAAACGATTGTCTTAAAAGATTAATCAAGATAAACAATGTGCAGCCCTGAAGGTTTCATTTCATATTTTAACATCTCATAATGCATCCCAAAGCTTGGTGTGGGCTGCTAGGCAATGGTGTCCATCACTCTTCTCAGGCCAACATCATCAAAGGGAAGCTTGTTATGGAGGTTCCTGACATCAAATATGGTCATGTAGCCTTCCTTGAAAGGCCTGCCGTAGATGGTTTCTCTCTAGGGCAGATCATAGGCCTAATTGTTGGATATAGAGCCCAGTCACCCGCACCCTATATTTAGTGGGACTCTGTCAAGCTCCTACTTGGGGTCAAGGAGGAAAATTTTTTTTCTAGGGTTTTGATCCAGTTAGGAAGAAGAAGAAATATTTTCAACCTATTCAACTTGAATTTCTAGAATAAAATATTAAATAATAGGATAATTTCCAACTTTGAGTTCGATTCCTCCTCTGCTTGAAAAGAGAAACTGTATAAAAAGAAGGATGCAGTCCGCTTAGTTCCATCCTCCTAAATACGTACAGATTGTGATACAAGCCTTTTATTTGTACCAATGAGGTTTGGCCTTCTTTGAGTAATATTCCTCCTACTAAAGAACAAATTTTCGTGCAATAGAAATATAGTACAGAAATTTTCAAAATTAAGCCAAAGCTAGATCTTCACTCATATATCAACTATATCTTCTTAATTAAATAAGAAGTCATGGCTTCTTAAAATTTTTGTTTGCGGTAGAGTCTCGGATGCGGTGGATTTTGCTTAATCATGGAAGCAAAAGTGGTCCACAATCAGTTACAGAACTTTTTTTAGTTTATGAAAGTTTTCCTATTAATTCGTGTATTTCGTAACAATATTTGATTTTGTATTTTAAAAGGTATGCTATTCCATATCAAAGAATTAATTCATGTGGAGTGGGAAATTCATGGGATATGCCCTTACACCATGTTAGGATGGTGAATGGAGTTTTTATGAAGGAAATCCATGCAGAATGCCCTTACACTACGCTAATTCCGCTTTCAACAAATTAAGGAGAGGTTTAGCTTCGACTAGAACGTGATGAAGATGATGGCGACCCGAAGAATCCCTGCCTCAAAGGTCGTGCCGGAGCCAAATTATATACGTAGACGCTGCAGTTTTGTCTCCCTGTGCACCATTTGGGGGTGCCATCGTAGATGATGCCCCAGAGCTTAAACCCACGGTGCTTGTGCGGCCCAACCCATGATTTATGCATACATGTTGTATCAATCCTAGCTTGCATTGAGAAATTTTTTGTGCACTACAGATGAAGTAGAAAATTCAATATAAAACACACTATTTTATCTAATTAGTCTACATAATCATCACTTTTTAATATGTATTTAATGCCTACAGGTCGGCTTTTTCGTTTAAAAATTATGTATGACGAAAATACCTCCATTTTTTGAAAAAAAATTTGACATCTTTGATATATTATGGTCTAAAATGTCATAATATGGTCCAAAATATCATAATATGGAAGGAGCATTTTTATCCAATCACTTTCTAGTACATGTTTAATGTCTGCAATTTTATTTTTTTATTTGAAAATTTTGAATGACAGAAATGCTTCTATTTTTTTGAAAAAAATTATGATATCATGTGCATATTATGACATCTTGCATTATATTATGATATTCTATGGATAAAAATTATGACTTTCTGAATGCTGGATGTCATAATATGGATATAGGATATCATAATTTTATCAAAGAAAAAGAATATTTTCATCATACAAAATTTTTAAATGAAAAAATCAATCTGCAAGCATTAAATGCTCGTTGGAAAGCGGTGACTACGTGAATCAATCGGATAAGATGGTATGCTTCACGTCGGATTTCTACATCGCTCGTGGTGCACAAACAATTTGCCGGCTTGCATTTGTCTTACGTATTTTGATGACAGGAACCACCGTCAGAACCTTCGGACCAGATTAAATTATAAATTATATTACATTTAAATTATATTATAATTATATTATATTATAATACTATATTATATATATAATAATAATATTATATAATATAATAATATTTAATATATAAATGTATATAGTATTATATTATATAGTATTATTCTTTACTATACAATAATATGCAATATTTTTTATTATCATTTTATCAGGTTAAAAATATTTTTTATTTTAATTATCTGATAAAATTTTAAATATTTTATAAATATAATTATCAATAATAAATAAATTTTTATAAAAATTATATTTTTAAAATTTTTACTTCTAAAAACTTTAAAAACTCCGCTGCTAACAGTAATCTGAAATAGAACCTGGGTAAATAGCTAGTTGGGCTAGTTGCAACAGTATAAAAGCCGAGCCCAAGAAACTATAGGCGTCACGGGTTGCTTGGGGACTTAAGGCAATTAAAGCCCAAAAGATGGATGTGGCCTCAACCTCCAGATTTGTCAGATCCAAAAGGAGAAGCTTCTTTCTTAGTTTTTTGTTTTATGGAAAAAAACCTACAGTATCGTTAGATTATTGTACTGCAAATTTCTGACATGAAACACGAATTCTCGTTTCTATCACAGCTGCACTTCCCATGGGTCGTAGATATTTGTACATATTTCAAGAAAAGATGGATGAAAGAAAGAAAAAATAATAGAAGAAATCTAGATAAAAAACTAAGGACAACATTCTAATGAAGTATGCCACTGTCTGATTGGAATCATGACCTTCTAGCCGATTTGTTCCTCTTGGGCACATGATGTGCAATTCACCTGCCAAGTGCCAGGGATCTCTAAGTTACGCACTGGCTGCACGTAAAGATAGAGTTACACCGATAAGACCCCAAAAGTTTGTTAGGGGAGTCTTTAGCTCCCTTGTCCACTTACCATAGCTATCACTGGTGGAGTACCGCTTGGAGCGCCAACGAGTAACTGTGTGGGTTTCCAGTAAAGCTAGTACATGCATCAGGAACATCTGCCAAGGCTTTCTCTTGGGAATGGAGGGCCTAATTGAACCCTCAGCACATGATAACATGACTCCAAAAATTGTTGACGGGATTCCTGACCTCCCTTATCCAGTTACCTTAGCTGCTATTTGGAATTAATAGCGCTTAGAGCGCCAACAGGCAACTTGTTGGGGGTCTAGTAAAGCTGGTAATTACATGCACGCAACATCTGTAAGAATTTCCTTTTATGAAGGAGGGCCTAATTGAATCCTCAGCATTTAAATATATGGCTCCAAAATTGGTTATTGGATCCTTATCTCCTTTACAGCTAGTTACTTTAGCTGTCACTAGGAGTCCAGGAGTACCGCATAAAGCACCAAGAGGCAGCTTGATGGTGTTCCCTGGGAACAAAAATCATATATATGGTACATGCTTCATAGTTTGCCGTATTTTTTTCAACATTAATATTAAAAAATAATTTAAAAATTAAAAATTTTTATTATTAATGAAGTCATCAATTCTATGACTAAAAAAAAATATCATTTTTTCATTAATTTTAATATATATTTTTATATTACATAACTATATGATATATACTAAATAAATTAATCATCAGTAAGTCAATACACATATCTAAATAAATTAATATATTTAATATATATATATTAAAACAGAAGCCTTCAATGGAGAAGCCTCCATTCGACACGTGGTTTATTAGGGAGATCTCATCACGGCTTCGCAAGCGATCGTCTTGCTGGAGCACCTCGACGCATACATGACCAGCGGTGAGCTGGAGGAGGGCGTGGTCCAGTGCTTGGACAGCGGTGATGATCACGAGGACGGACTCACCATCGAGGTCAGAAATGGGCATTCGTTGGGACGACAAGGCAGAGGAGGCCAATGCCGCGCTGAAGGGGATCGACGTCCGGATCCACCGTGGCACCCTCGCAGCCGTGGTGGAAACCGTTGAATCGGGGTGGGAACTCGAGGGGGGGGGTGGGGTGGGGAAGCCTGCGGCTGCGGGGAGGAGAAGGAAGACGAAGGAGGCCTGCGCATCACGCAGGTTAATATACTAGTAGTTTATAGAATATGGAGTTTACCAATATATGGTATACGACCATATAATATGCATTTAGCAAATTAATTATCTAATAATCTAATACATATATCCAAGTAAATGATATACAATTTTTGAAATATTAT
>NC_025993.2:148860881-148955682 GCF_000442705.2 Elaeis guineensis
CTCCGTCTGATCAGCTCCTCACGAATGCTAGTTCGTGATTTCACCCTTTTGATGGCAGATTGATCGAACTCCTTCGATCGATGTGTGCGACTTCTCGGATGCTCTGGATCATCTGCACAGTTACTTGAGAGGCTGATGGATCTCTCTCTGAAATTTGGTGGACTCACGACACTCGTGGCACACCAATCTCACTTCCCGAACCCTAGGTAGAAACCCTAGGGTACACACCAAAAACCCTGCGCCCAATTTTCTCTCTTTTCTTTCTTTTTCTCTCGGAAGGTTTTGGACCTTCACCTTCGCAGAAGCCTTCCTCACGCCCCAAAGTTTCTCTCCTAATTTTTCTACGCACGTCCCACCTTTCTCCTCTTTTTAAAAACAACAGTCGAACGTGTCTTATCCGCGTGAGAGGATAAAGACAAGAGGTTACACATTTGAATTCAAATCAAATTTGAATTCAAACGAAAACCAACTTATCCCTATCCTTTTGGGCGTGAGAAGAGAAGGGGCGTGGCTCTTTGTGCGTGGAAAAGTTTCACGAGAAACCTTTTCTCGTGTAAGTAATGTGGCGCACAAAATGGATAAGGATGAAAGGGCAAGTGATAAGTTATCCATTCAAATTCAAACATGCTTTGAATTTGAATGGCTAACTAATTAATTTATCCATCCATATGGCGCACAAATGAGGACGTGGGGAAGGGTTTTACGTGAGAAAAATTTCACGAGAAGTTTCTTCTCGTGAATTCAAATGGGTGCAAGGAAGTTGGGTGACGCAGGGAATTTAAAACAAGGTGGTTTGATTCAAATTGAGCCAACCTAGTTTAAAATAGGTTGAGCACAATTAGACCAAATTAAACCCAACATAATTAGGCTTAATTAGGCTTAATAAAATCCTAATCAAATCAGGAATTAACTAAACCTAACCCCTGATCAAATCAGGGACTAAACCACCTTAGCGATTAGGTCAACATTTAACCTAATCGGGTCAATCCAAACTGAATCCAATTCAATTGGACTTGATCCAAAAATAATTACTCAATCAAATTGAGTTAATTAGTGATTAAATTACTAATTAAACCTCTCATAAATATTGAGTCCAAATTCGATGGGCAATCAGGCATCAGAGACCATCGATATGAAACCCTGATCAAAGAGTTCAAATTTCAAATTCAAAATTCGAAATTCAAAATTTTGACCCCGGTACCCAAAATGTGTGGAACTCATGATTAGAGAATCCTAATTCTCAATCATAGAGTTCCAGATAGATAAGACTCATAATCAGCCATCAGATCAGAAAGGAACCTCTAATGTGTGTGACCCCGCAGGTTCGAACCTAAGCCGGTAGCACAGGAACCAATTTCTGTACTAATCGAAGTGACCATCTAGCAATGGTACCCGACGACCGGATAGGTCGAATAATCGCAATCGCAACATTCAGAACCTACGTGAATATGGTTACCGTATAATTCATCCCTTTTGACCCCTGTGTTTAGGATGACTCAGAGTTAAACTGTCAACCCTGATGATATCATCCGAATCGTGCTCAACTCAATTAGTCCTGTGACTCCTCACTAGGACTACCCTGGCCAAGGTTTTGCTAAATTGAAACACGACTGTACACAGCTCCTAAACTGGAGTGGTCAATCCCATCTTGACACACGCACCGACAAGTCAAGTACTTGACTACACCCAGCAACCTTCCGTCACTGAATTAGAAATTCAGGTAGTCCAGTGCCTAAGTGCAGTGAGTTGCTTGCAAGTCACCGTGGCGGTCTCAGGTCGGAGGGACATTTATACCCATATCCCATCGGAGCAAATCTTGACAGCAGAAATAGCTCCGGAGTTGGTCACGTTCAGTGCAGATGTACCATTACATCTCACCTGTATGCCATACCAGTGTCTCCACACTCTTTGGTTATGAGGACAACCAACCCATATGGCACACAACGACCTATGCTCGATAAATATTGTCGTCCTTGGTAACAACGTATCATTTGGTCGCGAACATGTTTAAGGACTAAACGACAAATCCTCCTTTGTCGAGTCTAAATAGTCCTAAGGACTTCACCACAACACAGGAGTTCATTAGAAGATGAAACATTTGTGATGAAAAAATATCAAAATAACTTTTATTTATTTATAATTCATGTACTAATACAAAAGGAGCACAACCGTCAACAGGCTGACGATTGGCTTTGGGACACTATTCCCAACAATCTCCCACTTGGCCTAAAGCCTATCGGTGCAGTATCTAATACCCATCTTCGACTTGTAGTCGTTGAACTCCTTCACCGCAATGGCTTTAGTGAATGGGTCGGCCAGGTTCTCCTTCCCGTCGATCTTCTGAAGGTCGACGTCACCTCGATCCACGATCTCCCGGATGAGATGGTAGCGGCGCAGAATATGCTTCGTCCGCTGGTGTGCCTTTGGTTCCTTCGCCTGAGCAATGGCTCCAGAGCTGTCGCAGTAGAGCAGAACTGGACCAACAAGGGAGGGTGCTACTCCGAGCTCGGTGATGAATTTTCTCAGCCACACCGCTTCTTTGGCAGCATCTGATGCAGCAATATACTCCGCCTCGCATACTGAATCAGCCACAGTGTGCTGCTTGGAACTCTTCCAGCAGACAGCCCCACCATTAAGGGTAAAAATAAATCCTGACACACTCTTGCTATCATCTCGATCAGACTGGAAACTAGAGTCTGTAAACCCTATAAGTCTCAAGTCCGATTCACCATATATAAGCCACTGGTCCTTAGTATTTCTCAAATACTTCAGGATGGTTTTAACAACCTTCCAGTGATTCTCTCCTGGATCAGATTGGTATCTACTCACTACCCCTAGTGAGTATGCCACATCTGGTCGTGTACATGTCATGGCGTACATGATAGATCCCACTGCCGAAGCATATGGAATCCTACCCATACGCTCTCTCTCTTGAGGTGTTGTCGGACAATCCCTCTTCGAGAGAGAAATTCCATGGCCTATCGGTAGATAGCCTTTCTTGGAATTTTCCATGCTGAACCTTTTCAGCATAGTATCAATGTACGTGGACTGGGATAAGCCAAGCAACTTTTTGGATCTATCCCTATAGATCCTCATCCCTAGGATGTAGGAAGCTTCTCCCAGATCCTTCATGGAGAACTGTGACGATAGCCAAATCTTTATTCCCTGTAATGCAGGGACATCATTCCCGATTAAGAGAATGTCATCCACATACAATACAAGAAATACTACTGCTGGACCATTAGCCCACTTATAAATGCAGGGTTCTTCTCCGTTCTTAACGAAGCCATACGTTTTGATCGTCCTATCAAAACGTATGTTCCAACTCCGAGATGCCTGCTTAAGTCCATAAATGGACCTCTGTAGCTTGCACACCTTAGACTCATCTGTGGATGTGAACCCTTCAGGTTGTATCATATACACCTCTTCGTCCAGCTCTCCGTTTAGGAAAGCTGTCTTCACATCCATCTGCCAGATTTCATAGTCCAGATGGGCAGCTATCGCAAGCATAATCCGAATGGATTTGAGCATTGCCACAGGAGAAAACGTCTCGTCATAGTCTATACCATAACGTTGACGATATCCCTTGGCAACCAGACGGGCTTTATAGGTCTCCACCTTTCCGTCTGCGCCCCTCTTCCTTTTGAAGACCCACTTACACCCTATGGGTTTTACTCCTTCGGGTGGGTCAACCAATGTCCACACATCGTTGACCTTCATGGACTCCATTTCGGATTTCATGGCCTCTAGCCATTTCTCAGAGTCAGGTCTCTGCATTGCATCCATGTAGGTGATCGGATCCTCATCGTTTTCATCAAGTTCGATAGGATCACCATCCCGGACCAAGAAACCATAGTATCTGTCCGGTTGATGTGGTACTCTACCAGACCGCCTTAAGGGTGCATAATCAATGGGCTCCGGATCTGATCTAATCAAATCCGGTTCAGGTTCAGTAACATGTGTCGGTTTTTTCACCTGTCGAACTTCGTCAAGTTCGACTTTAGAGGCAACAGTTCCTTCACTAAGGAACTCCTTTTCTAAAAAGATTGCCTTAAGGCTGACAAACACCTTTTGCTCATCAGCAAGGTAGAAATAATACCCTTTGGTCTCTTTTGGGTACCCTATAAAATTACACTTGTCAGACCTAGGTCCAAGCTTGTCTGTAATTAAACGTTTAACATAAGCCGGACACCCCCAAACCCTAAGGTGCGAGAGTACTGGCTTACGTCCTATCCATATCTCATATGGCGTTTTGGCTACAGACTTACTCGGAACTCTATTTAGAAGGTAACAAGCCGATTCGAGCGCATATCCCCAGAGGGAGATCGGCAGACCAGCAAACCCCATCATGGATCGAACCATGTCTAACAGGGTCCGATTCCTCCTTTCAGACACACCATTATGCTGTGGTGTTCCAGGAGGAGTCCACTGAGAGAGAATCCCATTCTCCCTAGATACGTCAGAAACTCATTGGAAAGGTATTCACCTCCTCGATCAGATCGAAGAGTTTTAATACACTTCCCAGTTTGTTTTTCTACCTCATTTCGGAATAGTTTGAACATTTCAAATGATTCCGACTTATGCTTCATTAAATAGACATACCCATACCTAGATAGGTCGTCTGTGAAGGTTATGAAGTAGAAAAATCCACCTCTTGCACTTGAGCTCATGGGTCCACATACATCAGAATGTACCAGACCTAAGAGTTCACTGGCTCGCTCACCTTTTCCAGTAAAAGGTGACTTGGTCATCTTTCCAAGAAGACAGGACTCACAGGTTGGAAGTGATTCACAATCACTAACTTCAAGAATTCCTTCTTGAGCCAACCTGTTTATCCTGTTCTTATTGATATGACCTAGCCTACAGTGCCAAAGGTAGACTTCTGACACATTATCTATTCTAGAGCGTTTACCGAATTTTTGAACCACATTAACAGGCTGTGATAGTAAGTAAATTCCATTATTTAATTGTCCAACAAATATTGTAACACCATTCAAAATGATATTGCAAATATTTCTTTTTATTAAAAAATCATAACCGTACATGGCCAAAAGGCCTACAGAAATAATATTTAATAAAAAACTTGGACAATAGTGACATTCACTCAGAATTACATTACGAGAATTGATTACAAGACTCATGATTCCTAAAGCTAGAACTGGAACTTTGCTTCCATCTCCAACATTCAGGAACCTCTCGCCTTCATCAAATCTCCTACTGACCTGCAGACCCTGCATCGAATTACAAATATGATAAGGGCTTCCGGTATCCAATACCCAGGCAGTAGTATCACAAATCGAAAAGTTGCAAGGAGTTATCATATAATTACCTTGCTTCTTCTTTGGCCTGTTCGGGTCCAGGGAGGCAATGTATTGAGGACAGTTCCTCTTCCAATGCCCGTGCTTCTTGCAAAAGAAGCACTCCGCCTGGCTCTGGTCATGCTTGCGCTTCTTGGTCTGACCCCGTGCTACTGTCCCAGCATGAGATTGCACCTTCTTATTTTTCTTCTTCTTGTTCTTCTTCCCCTTCCCAAAGGGTTGACGACGAGAAGAAGACCCTCCCACTACATTCACCGACTCCTTATGGAGTTGGTGATCCTTCTCAAAGTTCTGCAGCAACCCCAACAATCCGTGGTAGTTTACTGCAGGCTTTGTCATTCGAAAATGAGTAAGGAATGGGAGGAAGGACTTGGGCAAGGAATTAAGGATCGCATCCTTACCGAGCTGCTCGTGCAGAGGAAAGCCCAATTTGCTTAGGCGCTCAATCATCTCGATCATATACAATACATGATCAGTGACTGAGGCCCCATCCCTCATCCGAGCATTGAAAATAGCACAACTAGTTTTGTGTCTTTCAACGTCGTCAGGCGTGCCAAAGGAGTCGTTCAACATTTGAAGCATCTCCTGTGGCTGGGCGTTCTCAAACCTTCGGCTGAACTCGTCATTCATTGCTGCCAGCATAATACATCGAACGGTGGTGCGGTCATTGAGCCACTTCAAGTAAGTGTCTCGGATCGCTTTACTAGCGTTCGGAGCTGGCTCCTCAGGTGCTGGATCCGTTACTACATAAAGGATCCGTTCATGCTCAAGGACGATTTTCAATTTTCGATACCAGCTATCGAAATTGGGTCCCATGAGCTTGTCATTATCTAATAATGACCGGAGCGACAGGGTAGTGGCCATAGCTGCTTAAAGGAAAACGAGACCTCTATTAGTACATAAATTAATACTAAAGACTTGGACTTTAGTCTAAAGTTTTTCCCAATATTTTTACGAACTGGTAGCCTCATCCTCCAATTCGAGAAATTACTTTAATTCCTTAATGGGTACTAGAATCCACACAGACTACACACGAGCCCAACTTTGGTTGGTCAACCCATGTGCATCTATGGGTAGGTTCTTAACCAGTTGTTTCTCTAAACAACTTCTAGTAATTTATTTTGCCCCAGAACCTAATCAGTAGGCTTTGGCCTCCACTGAAAAGATCTGGTTAGGTCCAACCATTAACATGACTTAATTTAGTGAATCGGACCAATAAATGATCAGGCCCGACTTTGGCCGGCCAACCTAACCACCATCAGAAAGACTCAATCAAATTATCATATTATGAATAATAATTCCATTAGCCAATGAGCACCAGGCCTTTGGGCCTCCAATGATCATTGAACTAATGGACTCATTATCATTCACTTAATGGGAGGCTATGACTTAGTTATCATTATAACTTAATCATTTTAGGGACCTAATAATTTTGAGGATTTTATTAAAGAATAGTAGAGAAGAAATCATCCAGCCAATTTCAATCCTCCCACTGACTTCACCAAGTCAGATTAAAAAGGATTTAATTAAAGCTGGCATTAGGAGCACCTAAATCAGTCATACTGATTTACCTAATGACATGGGTGAGCTCTAATCACCAAGTGATCTAATCAAAATCTAACTTACCAGATTGGCCAGGTAAGTGAGATCAGTGGTGGGGATTTGCCATTAACTCGTCAATGATCGAATCAATGCGAGTAGCTCCCGCTTAAGAACCACTGGTCAAAACTGCCGAACTTACCTTAGACACCAACCGGTTCATTAGTTTTAATTTTGATCAACTTAGTAAATAGAGCTCCACCGCGTAGCCATGAATTAAGTCCATCTTGGTCTAGTTAAAGACATGGACCCATTCAACTACAACTATTGAAGTTGAGTCTAGAGTATCCTTGACCTAATCTAATTCAACTTTTGATTAGATTTGACCAATTACTCCAATTAATCCATTTTTTTAAACTAACCTTAGGTCTAACCCAATTATGGACCTAATTCATCTAACCCATTGACCCAAAAGTTTATGCAATTGTCTTAGGTCTTAATTCATAATTCTAGACCTACTAGACAACACTTAATTCTTTTAATTAAGTACTTGGGCTGATGGGTCAGGGTTTGGCATTTCGAAAATAATTTTCAAATTTGAAAGATTTTATTTTCTGTTCACCAAATGTGTTAACTCATTTCACAAACGGATCAGCACATTTCATAAACAGCAATTCTATTGCTCATTTCATAACAGAAAATAACTCAAAATAAATCATAAATTTTTTTTAGATCTAATCTAACACATTCATGATAAATTTCTTAATTAAGTCCTTTCGCTGCTTCATCGGCATGGGATATAATTGCATCGGCACCCCTACCGCCATAGGAGACCCCATCGAATGGGAAGAGAGGGCCTTTAAACCCTACTTTTCTCCTATGACCGGACGGCCATGGCAACCAACCCAATTAGATTACTTGCTACTTGGATCATGTATATCTAAATATACAAATTTTAAAATTTAAATTTTGAATTTCAAATTTCAAATTTCAAATTTCAAATTTTAAATTTCAAATTTGAGATTTCAACCAAATTTCAAATTTTGAATTTTCAATCTTTGAATTTTAAATTTTGAATTTTGAATTTCAAATTTCAAATTTCAAATTTCAAATTTCAAATTTGAGATTTCAACCAAATTTAAATTTCAAATTTTAAATTTTGAATTTCAAATTTAAATTTGAATTTCAAATTTCAAATTTCAAATTTGAGATTTCAACCAAATTTCAAATTTCAAATTTTGAATTTCAAATTTGAAACTTCTAACAAATTTCAAATTTCAAATTTCAAATCCTTTTGAATTTGAATTTCGAATTTTGAATTTCAAATTTAAACTTATAGATTACACCTTAATCTACGCATGCATATGTATATCATATTCTAGAACCTGCTCTGATACCAATTGAAGCGAAAATTTAGTGCAGGGGCAAAATGGTAATTTTAAAATTTTTTCAAAATTACTATTTTACAGCGAAATTATTAATTAATCTCATTAATTAATACTAATTAACCCTACACTAGGATCTAAATATGATACAACAGCATGCATTTAAATTTGAAATTCAAATTTGAATCAGTAAACGTTTTACAGTACTGTGTTCAGAACACATCACCTTTTGTGGGTAGTCGATCACCACAATTTGATCACCGTCGGAGGGCTCTGATCATCACGTCGTAGCCACCCAACTGTCTGGCCTCTGCGGATCATCCACACGAAGCTCCCGTCTGATCAGCTCCTCACGAATGCTAGTTCGTGATTTCACCCTTTTGATGGCAGATGTTGATCGAACTCCTTCGATCGATGTGTGCCGACTTCTCGGATGCTCGGATTGTCTGCACAGTTACTTGAGAGGCTGATGGATCTCTCTCTGAAATTTGGTGGACTCACGACACTCGTGGCACACCAATCTCACTTCCCGAACCCTAGGTAGAAACCCTAGGGTACACACCAAAAACCCTGCACCCAATTTTCTCTCTTTTCTTTCTTTTTCTCTCGAAAGGTTTTGGACCTTCACCTTGCGCAGAAGCCTTCCTCACGCCCAAAGTTTCTCTCCTAATTTTTCTACGCACGTCCCACCTTTCTCCTCTTTTTAAAACAACATCGAACGTGTCTTATCCGTGTGAGAGGATAAAGACAAGAGGTTACACATTTGAATTCAAATCAAATTTGAATTCAAACGAAAACCAACTTATCCCTATCCTTTTGGGCGTGAGAAGAGAAGGGGCGTGGCTCTTTGTGCGTGGAAAAGTTTCACAAGAAACCTTTTCTCGTGTAAGTAATGTGGCACACAAAATGGATAAGGATGAAAGGGCAAGTGATAAGTTATCCATTCAAATTCAAACATGCTTTGAATTTGAATGGCTAACTAATTAATTTATCCATCCATATGGCGCACAAATGAGGACGTGGGGAAGGGTTTTACGTGAGAAAAATTTCACGAGAAGTTTCTTCTCGTGAATTCAAATGGGTACAAGGAAGTTGGGTGACGCAGGAAATTTAAAACAAGGTGGTTTGATTCAAATTGAGCCAACCTAGTTTAAAATAGGTTGAGCACAATTAGACCAAATTAAACCCAACATCATTAGGCTTAATTAGGCTTAATAAAATCTTAATCAAATCAGGAATTAACTAAACCTAACCCCTGATCAAATCAGGGACTAAACCACCTTAGCGATTAGGTCAACATTTAACCTAATCGGGTCAATCCAAACTGAATCCAATTCAATTGGACTTGATCCAAAAATAATTACTCAATCAAATTGAGTTAATTAGTGATTAAATTACTAATTAAACCTCTCATAAATGTTGAGTCCAAATCCGATAGGCAATCAGGCATCAGAGACCATCGATATGAAACCCTGATCAAAGAGTTCAAATTTCAAATTCAAAATTCAAAATTCAAAATTTTGACCCCGGTACCCAAAATGTGTGGAACTCATGATTAGAGAATCTTAATTCTCAATCATAGAGTTCAGATAGATAAGACTCATAATCAGCCATCAGATCAGAAAGGAACCTCTAATGTGTGTGACCCCGCAGGTTCGAACCTAAGCCGGTAGCACAGGAACCAATTTCTGTACTAATCGAAGTGACCATCTAGCAATGGTACCCGACGACCGGATAGGTCGAATAATCGCAATCGCAACATTCAGAACCTACGTGAATATGGTTACCGTATAATTCATCCCTTTTGACCCCTGTGTTTAGGATGACTCAGAGTTAAAATGTCAACCCTGATCATATCATCCGAATCGTGCTCAACTCAATTAGTCCTGTGACTCCTCACTAGGACTACCCTGGCCAAAGTTTTGCTAAATTGAAACACGACTGTACACAGCTCCTAAACTGGAGTGGTCAATCCCATCTTGACATACACACCGACAAGTCAAGTACTTGACTACATCCAGCAACCTTCCGTCACTGAATTAGAAATTCAGGTAGTCCAGTGCCTAAGTGCAGTGAGTTGCTTGCAAGTCACCGTGGCGGTCTCAGGTCGGAGGGACATTTATACCCATATCCCATCGGAGCAAATCTTGACAGCAGAAATAGCTCCGGAGTTGGTCACGTTCAGTGCAGATGTACCATTACATCTCACCTGTATGCCATACCAGTGTCTCCACACTCTTTGGTTATGAGGACAACCAACCCATATGGCACACAACGACCTATGCTCGATAAATATTGTCGTCCTTGGTAACAACGTATCATTTGGTCGCGAACATGTTTAAGGACTAAACGACAAATCCTCCTTTGTCGAGTCTAAATAGTCCTAAGGACTTCACCACAACACAGGAGTTCATTAGAAGATGAAACATTTGTGATGAAAAAATATCAAAATAACTTTTATTTATTTATAATTCATGTACTAATACAAAAGGAGCACAACCGTCAACAGGCTGACGATTGGCTTTGGGACACTATTCCCAACAGGTAGATCATTCTGAGTTTATTTTAAAGGATAATCTTATCCAAAAAGGTAAAAAAGAGGAAGAAGATGAAGAAGTGGAAGAAGAGGAGGAAGAGGAGGAATTGGAAGAAGAATCTAAAGGGTACCACACATCTGAAGAGAAAGATGAGCAGTCAACCCTAGGAAGGAAGGAGTTGACCCCAAGGACAAAGGACCTTCTAGTATCATTTTATTTATTGCATTATCTTGAATCATTTTAAATACTTTTCTTGCATCATTTTAAATTTTGCATTGCCATCCATAATTGTATAATTAATTTATGAATCTATTTATTTTTATTTTTAGAGATTATAAATCATGTCTTTTAGAAGTCGGAGCTGTCATAGCCAAGGAGAGAGCTCTCGAGGAGAGAGATCTTATGCAGCTAGCTCGCATGATTCTGTACCACATATACCATACGGTAAACTCTAATATTTAAAATATTATTTTTTATATTATTTTATTCTTTATTATCTAATATAATATTCTTTATGATGTCTTGATACTCTCATGTTCGGACGACGTAGGGTTATCAGTGACCCAACAGTCACATAGAGCAGTGCCCCACTCTCAGAGTCAGTGACGTGGTAGAGGATCCGTCCGATTTGTGGTACCTCTGATTCGATCAGAGGATAGAGAGCTCGTCTACATTTAGAGCCGTTCGAAAGTACTATATCTTCATTGAATGTTTAAAATTTAGCCATTTTAGAGTCTAACATTTATTATTCAAAATAAATTTTTGCAGCACATTTAAAAAGCCTGGAGTGCCTCATGTGGTTACTGGGATCATCCAACGATTGATGTCGGAGCCGATGAATGAGTTCTCTAGTTGACCATCGGGGGCTCGTAATGCTGCTTGGGAGATGTTCTTGGTAAGTCAAAGATATTTAATTTTTAAATTCGTGGTAGGTTTCTATTCTATTTATTAATACATGCTTGCTTCAACTTGCAGGAGTATTATTGATTCGAGACTCTTCAAGATGAGGAGGCTAGCTGTCGGACCTTCAAGGAGGTGGCCACACATAGGCTCCGAGATGGGCTATACAGCCTTAGGTAGTTCGCTATAGAACACTCCAGTTTCGAGTCACCATCAGACTGGAAGTCTTACATAGATCACTGGATGCGGACGGACATATGAGAGACCCTCTATGACTAGTGGAGCATTGAGGAGTACTTTGGTAGGTGGTAGAGGATACGACAAAATCAGATCGTCCAGTAGGATCCAATTAAGCACACTGACGACTCCATTGGCACACATGTTGTGGCTGATAGATTGATAAAAATTTTATACTTAAATTAATTTCATATTAAATTGATTATATATTTTTTAATTAATTAAATTTTATTATTTATTTATTATAGACATGACAGCTGGGTCATGCACTAGGACAGCTACAGATATGGGAGGCCACGTACTAGTCTAGAAGGATTGGTGATTACTTAGATCCTTGATCTTAATAGATTACGGTAACAACTTAAAATATTATTTATTAAGTTTTTATATATACTGATATGTATGGATTAATGAATTTTAAAACTATATAAACAGATTACATGAAATATCTCGTATCGCGGCACAGTGAGGATCCATCCTCTCAGCCCCTCTTTGACCTTAAGAGATGGCTCAAAGCCATCGGAGGGGTGAGTAGGAGCCGGGCCATAGGATTCCACCATAGCTTTAACCCTCCAGCAGCTTGATACTCTTTGATATCCTCTTCTTAAGCCTCGACGACCCAAATGTGGGGTGATGCATATGTGGAGAAGGTCGTGTAGAGGCTTTGGAGCTAGTGACCTCAGAGCTTTCGAGATGCCGTCCGTGATATGGTCATTAAGATTTTTTGGGATCTACATCTATGCAATCAGCTAGGCTCGTTGTCACAGCCATCATAACAAGTAAGTCTATTAATAATTTTTTTATTTATTTTAAATTTTTATATTTAAAAATTTTACATGTTTAGACTTGAGTCCAGAAAGGAGATCTAAGAGGTAAAAATTTAATCTAACCATCCAATCGATAGATCAGAGTGTCTATAGCTCTGTATCATCGAATGAAATATGTAGAAATAATCTGTTCAAAAATTAAAGTAGTATGTCGAAATATATGCTTTCATATCAATATATATTCTTTCGTATCGAAACTTATTAATAACATTTTATTTTTCTTTATTACAAAATGCTGAGACATTCGGCTCTCATCTACCAATTGCTGGAGAAGACATACAGGAGTAGGAGGATGATGAGGAGAACGAGGAGGAGGATCTCACGTGATTTTTTTTTTAGTATATATATAATTTTGATACTTATAAAGCGGTATAAATTTATAAAATTATATAATTCATATTTTTAATATAATATAATTAATTTTATATTTATGATTATCATAAATAATTATTATTTTATTTATAATAGATTTTAAAAAATATAATTACTTATTATTATGATTAAAGTAGATTTTAAAATATTTAATTATGTGTTTAAAAAATAAAAAACTATTAGCGATGGCATTAATGTCAAAAAATGCCATCGCTACTAGTTTTTAAATTTTTAATTATGAAAAAAATTAAAATAAAAATTACTAGTGACAATATTAGTGATGCAAAATATCATCACTAATAGTTTTTATTAAAAAAATTAAAATAAAAAAGTATGAGCTATGGCTTTATTATCACTAATATCGTCGCTAATTATCTGTATTAGCGATAAAATTTTTGCCATCGTTAATAATAGTAATTAGCAACGACCTTATTTCTGACGAACTATTAGCGACAGAAGTCCATCACTAGTAGTATTAGTGACTAAAAAAGCGATATTAGCGATAGTATTTAGCCATCGCTAATAAGTACCATAGAGTACAATGCATGGTTAGATGTCGTCCGTCATAAAATGGATGGCTATCCAAATTGTTCAAATATTCTGGAGGTTTATACATTCTTTTCTTTTTAATTTTTTTACACTGTCGTCCATCTTAAGATGGATGACATCCAACCATGCACACAATCCTGTGATACTTTTTGAGTACTGCAGATGATCTGTGCGCCTAATAACCTGCTTTCTTGTAGTGAATTGAGGTAAACCAAGCACTAAATTTAGCCATTATGTGTCATATACAAAAAATATGTTTTGCGGATGGCATTTCTTTTGCAATTACCTCTATCATTTGTGGATCTTGATAAGTTAGTATTGTCCTAGATGGCTTCTCCATCAATAATATAAAATTTTGTTAATTAAATTTAAATAAATAAAATACATATAATAGACTATTAGAGTGTATACTTAAAAGTAAAAGATAAATAAAAAATCATTATGTTATCTTTATTAACCATTAAAATGCATTTGTATTTTCATTGCATAGAAGTGCATAACCAAACAATACCATCCTTCCATGATTGTCAACACCAATAAAAACATCAAAAGGCATGTCATAAGAGTTCACCCTATATGTGGTATTATAAATAACAACATCTCTGTACCTTTAGTACCAATTAAAATAATGGGCTAGGGACCAACAAATTTGCTCTAACTTTCTTTCATCATTAAGTGTAAAAGCATATTGAAATCTAGAGTCTTCATCTATAGTATATTTGCAATATTGCAGAAGGTCTATAACATCATTCTTTGCATTCTTTACATAAATTTTGCTGAAAATATTGTGAATATCCTTGAGAAAAAAATGGAAGGTTTCCATATTTCACATTTTTTTCAAGCTTGATAATACACATAATTTGCCTAACCGAAAGACTCTTCTCTTTCGGTAAGAGAATGTGTTCTTTATCTTCTTTAGTAATATTATGATAAGATAAAAATAACATACTCCTTCAAAAGATAATAAATTATGATTATGATCTACAATAGGCTAAGTGACATGCCGTTCCTTAGAAAAAATATCAAATAATTTTCTTAATGTGATTTGCATATGTGCTTAGCATTCACATCTAAGTGACAATCTATTTCACTATTTTTTAGATAATCAATAATTTTTAGCTTCGACTTTCTTTCATGGTAACAAAAAAAATCACATCTTTTTTTTTTATCCTTTTTTATTGATGAATTCTGCCTTTTCGAATTGCAAAATCATTCCTTTTGGCATAATTTCTAAAAAAAATAGAAGCTTCTTTATCGCTGAGAAAGCATTGATCAATGAATAACTCATATATATTTTCTTCTGAATTTTCATTTCTTAAATCAATTGGTACCTCTTCAAAAGTTTTACAACTATCATCATTAGGAGGTTCATTCAATAAAAAAAAAAAAAACTTCTCTCAACACTTTGATTAAGATCACGTTGAAGAAATTTTTCATCCATCTTGTACTGTTTACATTATGAGCATATTAAAATAAATAAATTAATTAATTAATAAACTAAAAACTAAGAAAATAAGAAACAATAAAAATACTTTCAGTATTAAGATAATGAAAATAAAACACATGCAATACAAATTATTCATGAATTTTAGTCTAGGAATTATGATTTTGCAGTGGAGAAGAACTATCTAACCTTTTGTGTTTGATGTTGATCCAACCTTTAGGGATGAAGAATAATAGCTATTTTGAAACTTTTACAAAATAATGGCTAAATAGCAGCAACTAAATTAACAAGAAAAAGATAAAATAAGAAGAATAATTAAAGATATTGAGAAGAATTAAGACTCAGATTGAATAGAAAAAGATGTCCAGATAAAAAATTACATTGTCCCTCTATTTTTTAGCCTAAAATAGCCAAGAGAGATAACAAAGATAGTTTTGTCATAAAAAAGGTTATTAATTATCTCCTTGCTGTTCAAATAAAGCCCATTTAGGTAGGTTGGTGGTTAATGCTCCTTTTCCTATGTCCTTTGGGCACAAGTTAAAAACTACCAGATATCCCCAACCACACAGACACTTAGAATGAAAAAAGATTCACTGATAATCATGATTAGCTAGCTGATATTTTTTACTAAATGAAAAATGGTTCACTTGTTTTAAATGATTTGTTGACATTTTATGGAATCGTCCACATCGTAAAATAGTTCTAATCAATAATTTCTCCACGGCATGGGCCTGTTGTCCTCCGGCGTGTGCTATAAAACCATACGAAGTGAGGTAGGGGCGAGGCCTCGCATCTGATCTTAAACTGATTTTTCCCTTAGATTGCTGGTTTCCTTTTGTAGTAATTGCAGAGTTAATTAATTGATAAGGCTAACATGTACCTTATCTTTTTGTCATTTTGCTTTAAAATTCTTTCATGTTCATTTTGGTGAGTTAATGAACTTACAATAATTAGATAAGAGCTACTCTTTGTTGCTAATTTTAGCATAGCTCCAGAATAGTACAATTTTTTTAGCTTTTACTTGCATGAAAAAATAATAAAAATGGACCTCCTAATCATAAAATAAGCTTGTAACTATCAAATAATGACTAAAAAGAAGGAGGATCATAGTCATCCATAACATTATACCATGCATTTCATGTGCCAAGTATCGCAGGTATTAACTTAAGAAGTCGCTGCAACTAGTTGGTAACTAATCTAGAAATAGGCACCAGAGTTAAGCTCTTATTACATGTTGGGGACCATTCAGAACAATTGAGCTCTATCCACTCTAACATCTTAGATATCCATAAGCTAGATTGGCTTCTCCAGTGGTTTAAATGCTTGCCCAGCCACACTCAATGATGTAATATCTAGTATAATATCTAAGAAAAATAGTATCGCAGCAGCAGTTCTCCATAATTTTTTCTGTATCCTATTTCTCTTGTGCTTGACACTCATAAAAAAGAAAATGCTCCTCACTAACACTCAAAGCCTGCAGTAACGAAATACATGATTACAAATGTGACAAATCCTTTCCTTCCAATGTAAATTATCATATGACCATGCACATGCTACTTAATTACTGTTTTTTTTTTTTTGAAGTATTCTTAAAAATTATGGGCCCTAAGATAATCTGAAACCAACCCTTTGAAAGAATTAGGAAGTGACCGATATCACTAAAATCCTTAATTGGCATTATCTTGTAAGATATGATGATTTGTTTAGCAAAAAGTTGATCTCTCCTAAACAACTTGACCCTTGCACTTGAAAGAATTTGAAAAATTATCAAAGAACACAAGAAAGGATGCAGAATATGTTAGTACATGCCAATATAAAGCACATTTTCTAACTGAGGAAACATGCATGACATATTCTTAGTGGCTTGATTAGTTACAAAAAAACTCAGATTTCTAATGAATATAACTGGCCACTCTTCCTAAAAAAAATGAATATAACCACTATGCTTGATTGACTTAATAGTGGTGATAAACAATGGATAAGTAATTTCGCCCAAAGTAGTACATAAACTGCCATTAGTTCCACCAAAATAATGAAAAAAATCTTATGAACTAATGATGTTTCAAGATATGTTCTGATTTTCCATATATGTCTTGATGATATACACTAGATGGGTGATGAGATCTTTTGAAATTTTTATTTATCAATCCGTGATTATTCAACACTTGTTGTAGGACCAATATGAAAAAACTAAGTACGTCACGTTATTGATCATTGGATGATCAAGTTTGAAACTTGATTGCCAAGTCACCAAAACCGCAACAACCATACATTTATAGGATTTATTATAACAAACAAGGTATGTTGGTGGACTGCTTTAAGTGTTTGTTCATTTGTTTATCAGTAAAGTTATGATCATCCTGGTCATTCGACCCTTATGCTCTCAGAGTATGACGTTGCTTGATGACTGATGTGCATTATTTCACCTACTAATAAAGGTGTAGGGAGCTCGTGATAGCCAGCCACCTAAATTTTAGCAGGTATCAAAAGGTAATCAGTTTAGTGTGCTCACAAAGTTAATTAATACAATTAGCCACAGTTAATCTAAAATTAGAAAAACGATATCTTAATTAATACCAACTTGATGTAATCTTCATGGCCCCTCCTCTCTCTCCCTCTTTTTCAGGTCATGAATAATGGAAGCATTCATACATTTTCAAATGGAATAATAAGGATATGGCACCAACTGCCGCAAAGTTGCAAGTCATCTGGGATTGGCATTATCAATGTGATGAAGGTTAGGTTTCGTGGTGTAAGTAATGCTGGCTAAGCTGATAATGTTCTTTGAGAAGAGCTGATAAGTTGACCAACGATCACTAAGAGTATTTGAAAAGGTGGAGTGAGCAATATGACAACAAAATATGAAACAACTGAGTTGGGTCGGCTTCTTAAATGAACAGCTAAATAAGACTGGTTTGTAAGTATTCACGATATAATTGAAGTAATCTAACAAATATGGTTGATTCTTAATTGCTATGAAATCTCATTTGGTCAATAGTGCATCGGACTAAGATTAAACCAAGTGGTACTCGATGAGAGAATTGAGGTAGTCTTCCATTAGAAGTGGTTATATGAAAATTTTCATACTTTTGCTTTGCCACATTTTTTATGTTAGAATTGTAATGAACTAATTAATGATGCTGTAATTTTATTTGATTACTGTGCAAAAAATCAAATTCACATATATATATAAGATTGCTTACACATATTATTAACTAGTCTTAGCTTAGTTGGTTAATACCCCTCTACTTAGGATCGGCCGAGGGCTCGAGCACCAGTGATTGCATCCCCACCATATTTCTTAAACATTCTGGCCATCATTAGAGAGGATAAATATTCTTTCGGATTGCAAAATTGGTTCTGGGTATTGTAAAACGGACCTAACAATATAAGATAGATCCGAGTCATAAACAGACATCCATGCGCATAGAATTGGACCAAAGCTGGCCTATGTTTTCTTTTTAAATAAAAATATAAACTTATGTTTCCTGTTATAATTCTTGGCCAGAGACTCCGGCTCAGCATGCAATTGAAACCATCATACCAACCTTGAAGCTGAAAAAGTAAATGCAACAGGAAGCTGAAGTCCCACCCTGTGACAAACTAAAGTTGATCCATTATGCGATAGGTTGTGATATAAAAGTTTCGTATGCTTAATAAAATATACACAAAGGATAACGAGCTAGGGCCTAGGGAACTAAGAAATTCCAAGAGTTCTTGCTGTCAACATCCCGATATATTGCTGATTGCATCAACAGAATTAAATTTATGTAAATGTATTCTCATTAACTCATACTCAGTTTTTAACCCTGTCAATGACCCTCAATCTAGAAATACACACACCTCAGTGAAATCGTCATGTCGCAAAGGAAATAGTAAATGTGACAGCAGAGCTTGGTGGAAAATAATATTTCGGTGTTACTAGGTTTTAATATATCTAAAAAATTCTAAATTGGTTTCTTGGGTTATTTTTCATTTTCAGTCCGTCAAATAGCCCAGGGCCCAGGCTCATCCTAAGGTACGAAAATTTTTTTGTGTATTGCGGGCGGTGCAGAACTGTACGCACCATCCATAATGATTGGCTCACATACGGAGCCGATAGAAAAAAAAAAATTTCTCATATGTCGTGCCCAACTCTATGCGTGAACTAATCACCATAAGTACTACATACATTCTGCACCACTCACTGTGCACAAAAATTTTTCCTCAAGGTATAACTTAAATTAGTTAGATGTCGGCCCAGCTTGTTTGGCCTTGAGGCCTATTTTCTAGGCCCGGGCACAATAAATAATCTCTCACTTTGGATTCCCAGCCAGGTCTTTGATTTTATTAATTTTTTTGTTACAAATATATGGAATGCAGAAAAGAGGGGAAAAAAAAAAAGATGGAGGATTAGGGATGTAATGGAGTCGAGCTGAGTCGAATAGCTAAAAATTTGAATTTAATTCGATTCAAAATACTTAAGTTCAAAATTTGGATCTAGATCAATTGAGCTTTCATATCCCAAGCTTTAGTTCGATTTGATAAAAAATAAGAAAAATTTGAGATCAGTTCGTTTCAGTTCGAATATTAATTGAGTGGTACTCAAACACGCATTTGAGTTCGAAATCAAATTTTTATCAACTAATAACATAAATATATAATAAAAAAATAATATAATTAAAAAAATATATAAATTTAAATAAATTTGTGAGCTTTTGAGTTAAATATGTTGTTATTCGGGTTCGATAAAAATTGAATCGAGTCGTGCGCTAATAGTCCACGATAGTTCGCTTGTTTGCACCACTACGGAGGATGGAGGAGGAGAAAAACGAGTGGCGGACCGGTCTTCAAGACCTAAAATATCTGCTGTGAACAGCACGTGCTGATATTAATGGTGAATCTTGGTATCTGGGGACATCCAGAATTGTGGATCATTGATTGGCCATATAATTATCTGCTGTGATAAGTACTGATGTTAAATTACTGGAGAAACGATTGTCTTAAAAGATTAATCAAGATAAACAATGTGCAGCCCTGAAGGTTTCATTTCATATTTTAACATCTCATAATGCATCCCAAAGCTTAGTGTGGGCTGCTAGGCAATGGTGTCCATCACTCTTCTCAGGCCAACATCATCAAAGGGAAGCTTGTTATGGAGGTTCCTGACATCAAATATGGTCATGTAGCCTTCCTTGAAAGGCCTGCCGTAGATGGTTTCTCTTTAGGGCAGATCATAGGCCTAATTGTTGGATATAGAGCCCAGTCACCCGCACCCTATATTTAGTGGGACTCTGTCAAGCTCCTAATTGGGGTCAAGGAGGAAAAATTTTTTCTAGGGTTTTGATCCAGTTAGGAAGAAGAACAAATATTTTCAACCTATTCAACTTGAATTTCTAGAATAAAATATTAAATAATAGGATAATTTCCAACTTTGAGTTCGATTCCTCCTCTGCTTGAAAAGAGAAACTGTATAAAAAGAAGGATGCAGTCCGCTTAGTTCCATCCTCCTAAATACGTACAGATTGTGATACAAGCCTTTTATTTGTACCAATGAGGTTTGGCCTTCTTTGAGTAATATTCCTCCTACTAAAGAACAAATTTTCGTGCAATAGAAATATAGTACAGAAATTTTCAAAATTAAGCCAAAGCTAGATCTTCACTCATATATCAACTATATCTTCTTAATTAAATAAGAAGTCATGGCTTCTTAAAATTTTTGTTTGCGGTAGAGTCTCGGATGCGGTGGATTTTGCTTAATCATGGAAGCAAAAGTGGTCCACAATCAGTTACAGAACTTTTTTTAGTTTATGAAAGTTTTCCTATTAATTCGTGTATTTCGTAACAATATTTGATTTTGTATTTTAAAAGGTATGCTATTCCATATCAAAGAATTAATTCATGTGGAGTGGGAAATTCATGGGATATGCCCTTACACCATGTTAGGATGGTGAATGGAGTTTTTATGAAGGAAATCCATGCAGAATGCCCTTACACTACGCTAATTCCGCTTTCAACAAATTAAGGAGAGGTTTAGCTTCGACTAGAACGTGATGAAGATGATGGCGACCCGAAGAATCCCTGCCTCAAAGGTCGTGCCGGAGCCAAATTATATACGTAGACGCTGCAGTTTTGTCTCCCTGTGCACCATTTGGGGGTGCCATCGTAGATGATGCCCCAGAGCTTAAACCCACGGTGCTTGTGCGGCCCAACCCATGATTTATGCATACATGTTGTATCAATCCTAGCTTGCATTGAGAAATTTTTTGTGCACTACAGATGAAGTAGAAAATTCAATATAAAACACACTATTTTATCTAATTAGTCTACATAATCATCACTTTTTAATATGTATTTAATGCCTACAGGTCGGCTTTTTCGTTTAAAAATTATGTATGACGAAAATACCTCCATTTTTTGAAAAAAAATTTGACATCTTTGATATATTATGGTCTAAAATGTCATAATATGGTCCAAAATATCATAATATGGAAGGAGCATTTTTATCCAATCACTTTCTAGTACATGTTTAATGTCTGCAATTTTATTTTTTTATTTGAAAATTTTGAATGACAGAAATGCTTCTATTTTTTGAAAAAAATTATGATATCATGTGCATATTATGACATCTTGCATTATATTATGATATTCTATGGATAAAAATTATGACTTTCTGAATGCTGGATGTCATAATATGGATATAGGATATCATAATTTTATCAAAGAAAAAGAATATTTTCATCATACAAAATTTTTAAATGAAAAAATCAATCTGCAAGCATTAAATGCTCGTTGGAAAGCGGTGACTACGTGAATCAATCGGATAAGATGGTATGCTTCACGTCGGATTTTCTACATCGCTCGTGGTGCACAAACAATTTGCCGGCTTGCATTTGTCTTACGTATTTTGATGACAGGAACCACCGTCAGAACCTTCGGACCAGATTAAATTATAAATTATATTACATTATAAATTATATTATAATTATATTATATTATAATACTATATTATATTATATAATAATAATATTATATAATATAATAATATTTTAATATATAATAGTATATAGTATTATATTATATAGTATTATTCTTTACTATACAATAATATGCAATATTTTTTATTATCATTTTATCAGGTTAAAAATATTTTTTATTTTAATTATCTGATAAAATTTTAAAATATTTTATAAATATAATTATCAAATAATAAATAAATTTTTATAAAAATTATATTTTTAAAAATTTTTACTTCTAAAAACTTTAAAAACTCCGCTGCTAACAGTAATCTGAAATAGAACCTGGGTAAATAGCTAGTTGGGCTAGTTGCAACAGTATAAAAGCCGAGCCCAAGAAACTATAGGCGTCACGGGTTGCTTGGGGACTTAAGGCAATTAAAGCCCAAAAGATGGATGTGGCCTCAACCTCCAGATTTGTCAGATCCAAAAAGGAAGAAGCTTCTTTTCTTAGTTTTTTGTTTTATGGAAAAAAACCTACAGTATCGTTAGATTATTGTACTGCAAATTTCTGACATGAAACACGAATTCTCGTTTCTATCACAGCTGCACTTCCCATGGGTCGTAGATATTTGTACATATTTCAAGAAAAGATGGATGAAAGAAAGAAAAAATAATAGAAGAAATCTAGATAAAAAACTAAGGACAACATTCTAATGAAGTATGCCACTGTCTGATTGGATCATGACCTTCTAGCCGATTTGTTCCTCTTGGGCACATGATGTGCAATTCACCTGCCAAGTGCCAGGGATCTCTAAGTTACGCACTGGCTGCACGTAAGATAGAGTTACACGATAAGACCCCAAAAGTTTGTTAGTGGGAGTCTTTAGCTCCCTTGTCCACTTACCATAGCTATCACTGGGAGTACCGCTTGGAGCGCCAACGAGTAACTTGTTGGGTTTCCAGTAAAGCTAGTTACATGCATGGCAACATCTGCAAGGCTTTTCTCTTGGGAATGGAGGGCCTAATTGAACCCTCAGCACATGATACATGACTCCAAAAATTGTTGACGGGATTCCTGACCTCCCTTATCCAGTTACCTTAGCTGCTATTTGGAATTAATAGCGCTTAGAGCGCCAACAGGCAACTTGTTGGGGGTCTAGTAAAGCTGGTAATTACATGCACGGCAACATCTGTAAGAATTTCCTTTTATGAAAGGAGGGCCTAATTGAATCCTCAGCATTTAATATATGGCTCCAAAATTGTTAATGGGAGTCCTTATCTCCTTTACAGCTAGTTACTTTAGCTGTCACTAGGAGTCCAGGAGTACCGCATAAAGCACCAAGAGGCAGCTTGATGGTGTTCCCTGGGAACAAAAATCATATATATGGTACATGCTTCATAGTTTGCCGTATTTTTTTCAACATTAATATTAAAAAATAAATTTAAAAATTAAAAATTTTTATTATTAATGAAGTCATCAATTCTATGACTAAAAAAAAATATCATTTTTTTCATTAATTTTAATATATATTTTTATATTACATAACTATATGATATATACTAAATAAATTAATCATCAAGTAAGTCAATACACATATCTAAATAAATTAATATATTTAATATATATATATATAAAAACAGAAGCCTCTCAATGGAGAAGCCTCCATTCGACACGTGGTTTATTAGGGAGATCTCATCACGGCTTCGCAAGCGATCGTCTTGCTGGAGCACCTCGACGCGTACATGACCAGCAGTGAACTGGAGGAGGGCGCGGTCCAGTGCTTGGACAGCGGTGATGATCACGAGGATGGACTCACCATCGAGGTCAGAAATGGAGCATTCGTTGGGACGATAAGGCAGAGGAGGCCAATGCCACGTTGAAGGGGATCGACGTCCGGATCCACCGTGGCACCCTCGCAGCCGTGGTGGAAACCGTTGAATCGGGGTGGGAACTGTGGGGGGGGGTGGGGTGGGGAAGCCTCGGGCTGCGGGGGAGGAGAAGGAAGACGGAGGAGGCCTGCGCATCACGCAGGTTAATATACTAGTAGTTTATAGAATATGGAGTTTACCAATATATGGTATACGATCATATAATATGCATTTAGCAAATTAATTATCTAATAATCCAATACATATATCCAAGTAAATTGATATACAATTTTTGAAAATTATGTTCACCACTACATACTATATGGTTTGGTACATAAGCTCATCGACTTCTAGATACATACTGCAAGTTGTTGATGCACACTCAACAGTTATCTAATATATATCTTCAAATAAAAAATATGTTATGAAAATTATATATTGATTTGTTTGGATATGTGTATTAAATATTATTAGGTATATATTAAAGAAACTTATAGTATGTACTAGAAAGTCAATGAGTGTGCATCACCATACCATGCAGTTAGTGTATATTAGTAAATTTTATTTTTTAAAAATTATGTATCAATTTACTTGGAAGTATATAATGGATTGCTAGATGACTGACTTGATATGTGTGTATTATTTGATTGTATACTATATAGTGGTGAACTCCATATTCTAAAAACTATATATTAATTTATTTAGGGATGTGTATTGGATACTATTAGATGTGTATTAAAGAAGCTTACAGTGTATATCTAGAAGGCAATGTATGTATCATTGAGCCATATAGTATATACTAATGAATATAATATTTTAAAAATTATATATTAATTTGCTTAGTGATATATATTGGATTGCTAGATGACTAATTTGTTAAGTGTGTAATATTTGATTGTATACTATTATATATTGATGAACTTTATATTCTGAAAACTGATATCAATTTATTTAAAGGTATGTATTAACTTGCTTGATAATTAATTTGTTTAGTATGTATCATATGACAATATAATATATATCAATAAAAATATGTACTGAAAATAAGGAAGAAAGAGAATGAATATTTTTCTTGGTCATAAACTGATGATTCCATTAGTAGAAAAGCCTCTGACTTTTAGATTTATTCTTTAAGATTAGTATTAAGAGAAATATGGCAAACTATGAGGCCCGCCCTATATGATATTCTATAGTGCCAGCCCTATATGATTTTTGTTTGTGTTCTAGTTAAGCTAGTTACATGCATAGCAAAATTTATAAGGATTTTCTATTAGTTCTAATTCAACTTGCTATTCCCTTAGTAAGTAAAGGTTTCGCATGCATCATTCACCTTGAAAGTAGAACTAATCACATGGATAGAAGAAATGTATAGGAGAATGATATCTAAAATCTATTTGTTTGACTATATTAGATAATCTCTAGTTGATTAAACTATCTAATGAATTTAACATATAAGTGCATTTATTTGATGCCTGGCAAACAAAAACTTGGGTGAGAGGCCATAAAAAATAGAGTTATTTAGTACTTCATATATAAGACCATATTTTAGAAATCCCTTACTTCTTAGTGCCTATAATATGTAAATTTCAATCTCTTAGTTACTTCTGAGAACTTGCTTAGAGATGTCTTCAGATAAAAATTTCTTACTTTTGGTTAAGAATAGGCTACTCTTTCCCACACAATTAACACTCAGTTCTTTGTTTGTTTGTTTGTTATAATATAATGGTTTGTCCTTGCACAGTAATCATTATATGTTTAGATTGTTTTGGGATTGTTGTTGGCAGTAGAATTTTGAAGTTTTGAAAGTAGTATTTTTATAAAAAATCATAACATATATTATAATAATATAATATAATATTATTATAATAATTATAATATAATTTATAATGTAATATAATATATTATTATAATCTAATCTAATAATAGATTATAATATATTATAATATAATATATTATTACAATATAATTATATTATTATTAAATATTATTATATTATATTATTATAATATTATAATAGATTATATTATATATTTACAATGTAAATAAAATTATATTTTAAAATATTATATTATTGTATAATATTATTATTATATAATGTAATACAATAATATAATATAATATAATATTATACTATAATATAATATTATTATAATTATGATGTAATATATAATGTAATATAATATAATGGATTATAATCTAATCTGATAATAAATTATAATCTAATAGATTATATTATATTGTTATTAAATATTTTTATATCAAATTATATTTTTATAATATAATAATACTATAATAGATTATGTTATATGTTTAGATCATGACATTAATTTATTATTATATTATATTATTTATAATATAATAATATGATATGATATAATATAAGATGTAATTATAAGATTTGTTAGTAGATATTTTGATAATGAAAAAAATTATTTAAATCAAAAAATTTTCGACATTAGGCAGAAAGTATTTTTAAAAAAATTTAAAATGAAGTTTTTTCTAAATAGATATTTTCAACTTTCTAACAAATTCAAAATATTTTTTGATTTTTTATTAAACATCATTCTACCATCTAAAAGTATTTTTGGAGGGTCAGGAAGTATTTTTTAATATTTTAAAAAATTAATCAAATAGGATCTTAGTCGTTTGTACAAATTAGGCTTCTTTTATACTAGAAAACTTCACAACTGAACTTAATGATTGGCCCTGATCATCAAAGATAATCATTTTGTGTTTAAGTCCTTGCCCACTTTTACGACTTCCCAATATAGCTTTCTTTCATCCGAATGCAACTTGTGTGGGTAAACATAAGTAGCTTTCAAACTTTTAACCAAGCATTTATTGCTGCAAAGGGAGTCTCCGTAGTGCTTCCCTCTACCACCATAGGAAAAGCCATATGAGCAATGGTGATCAAAAGAAGGTCGCATGCTGACAAAATATTACCTCACTATAATAAAATAAATATTATGATGAAAAAATTCATCACTAATAACTTATTTTTATGACTAATAATTATTAATGATAAAAATTTTATTATTAATATTTAATTATCAATAATATCATCGTTGATAATTTTTTATAATGAAAAAAATTTTCATCGTAAATAATAAATATTTCTGATGAAAAATTTTCATCATTAAAAAAATTATTTTTTCAAAAACTATTTACGATAAAAAATTTTAGTCATAGAAAAAGATAATTTATGATGAAATTAATTATTTATAATGAATTGTATTCATCACTATTAATTTAATTAAAAATTTTTATAAAAATTAAATTTAAAAAGTATTAGCATGTAAACTTTTTGTCACAAATATCATAATTTTTGATAAAAATTTTTATCATTAATAAATATTAAATTAATAGCGATGAAAATATTTTCATCGCTATTAATTTAAAAAAATTTTTATAAAAATCAAATTTAAAAAAAATTTAGCGACATAAATTTTTCATCATAAATATGGTTATTTGTGATGAAAATATTTTCATCACTATTAATTTAATTAAAATTTTTTATAAAAATTAAATTTTAAAAAATACTAGCGACATAAATTTTCATCATAAATATAATTATTTACGATAAAATATTTTTATTGCTATTAATTTAATTAAAATTTTTATAAAAATTAAATTTAAAAAATATTGACAACATAAATTTTATGTTGTAAATATTTCAAATTCCAACATATATTTTTGTCACTATTAATTTAATATAAAATTTTAATATTTTTAAATTTATTAAAAAAATTTATTTATGAAAATTTTTCATCGCTAATATTTTTTTGACAACCAATATTTTGTTGGAAATAATTTTGTTGCTAATTTATGAATATTTTTAAAAATAATTTATGAATAATTTATCAATATATATATTTAATTTATATTTATAATATTTTTTATAAATTAAAAATAAAAAATAAAAATAAAAAAATTCAACAATAAATATATAAATAAATTTTATTATTTTATTATATTAAATTAAAATTACAGGAGGTCTAAAATAAAAATAAAAAACTACACAAATAGACCGTCAAGTGTCGGTATCTGCAGAAAGAAATGGGCTGGGAAGAGGAGCGCTCGAATGAGCTTGGATCGGCCTGCTACTGCCTCATCAACTGCATCATCTGCTCCATCTGCACATCTACTTTATCATCTAGATCTGGAGCTGTTGGTACTCATCGACACGTGTAGTCAACTCATCAGCTTGCTGCTCAACCTATCTCTGCACCTTCGCCAGTCGAATATCCAGGCAGCATGGATGTCAGTCTTGGACGAGCATGAGGATGAGGGAGCAGTGATCCATGCCCTAGACCTCAAACATAACAGGATCTCGTATCAAGCATCTGATCATAGATCTCGTCATCTGTGGGTGCGGTCGAGCCCTCAAGGATAGGTTGGGATCTGATATCTATCATACAGTCCTGAAAATTAAAGTTATAGCTATTTTAATTTTATACTGAAAATTAAATTATGAATAAAAAAATAATTAAAAAAATTTACAAAGAGCTCTTGGCTCCCATCGTTCACTCTCCTGATCGTCGTTAGTGGATCCACTAGTAGATATTAATCCTATCAAGAAGCTCGTCACTCTCAGCATCTCTCTGTAATTTAAAAATAATTAATTAAAAAATTTTAAATAGCTAGAAAATTATATAGTAATTAAAAATTACTTACCATCTGCTCCATGTGACGAGCGAACGACCTCGAACCCCATAATACAGTACGATCTATCTAGCCCGATTCGCGTGTTCTGGACACATCTTCTCTGTACAGTTAGCAGTCAAATTAGTAGATAACAACTGAATTTAAGAATAAATGATTCAATCATTAAACTCTAAAAAAAAAAGTTTGGATGTATAACTTGATATGCCGGATCCTCGTAATACCGACATATGACAGTCCAATTATCTATAATGATGCTGTCATAGGGCCACTGCCAAGCTGCCTCACCCTATGATCTTACATCATATGATACCAATTCTGATGGATGTGGTGGCGATAGTCTTTGAAACATAAAGATAAATGAGCATCCACAGCTCGCCGCATACGATCCTCCTCAAAATTAATAATATCAAAAATATCCTGTCAATAACAAATATTAGAAGAATACCATGCTAATTAAATATTCACAGTATAATTTATTTTATCTGTAACTGGATGTAGAAAATCTCTTTCTGAGTTGGTACAACGTGACGTCAATTGAAAAGCATCACGGGGGCATAGCTATGGCATATGATGCCCAGCTCAGTTTGCCATGGCTCGCACCATCCCCTAATGGGCCTGATGTAGCCGAGTGGTATCTCAATACGGAGACGCTGTCCCGGGTGTTCACGTTTTCAATGCTCTAGAGCGAGGTTCTTCGATGGATCTCGCCGTCACCTCACTATTGGTGGAGACTGGCTTGAAACAATAACAAATAAATCATTAGTATGATAGCTATCCAAATAAAAAAAATTAAATTTTATTATATAAAAAATATAATAATACCACTCGGATCCATCTCATTCGAATCTGTCTCACTGGGACCTACCAATGTAGGACCCTTTAGCGACGGAGCTAGTGCGACAGTGAAAATCGGTGAAGGTGCCTTAGCCTCCAGGGTAGACAGTGAACCGAACGTCATCGTCTGTCTGCTGGTGCCATATCTGCAATTCTTGACATATAAATGAATATAATACTGAAAATAATAATAAAAATAAATTATATTCTAATTTATCAAAAAAGAGTAACTCTGCATTGAATTTTTCATCAAAAATTTCAGTAGAGTTTTCTCCAAAATAGAAATATTTTTTATATTTAATTATATAAGCAAAAATATATAAAATAGTATATAAAATAATTAAATTATAATAAACAACAACAATGTGCATTGTGCTAGTGGAACAAAAAAAATTTATAAATTTCAGTAGGAACACTAAAAAATTTATGCAACAAATATAAAATAAACTATAAGTAGTTGAGCATGCAAAATAATATTAACGTAAAATAACAACATGAAACCTAATCCCGAGGATCTGATGTTTTTTATTTTTTTCTAAAATATTTTTTACCTAAAAATAATAAATAATTTTTTATTTTTTTAAAATATTTTTTATCTAAAAATATTTTTTTTAAATATTTTTTCCCTAAACAAGCTCCAGACTTGGCCTCCCACGCCCCCGCTCCTACGACACTGGCATCGTCACACACCCTGCACCGCCCAGACTCGGCCCCACAACCTCCGCTCCCACAGCATCGCCACAGTCACCCACCCCTCGCGAGCCACCCCCACAGCACCACTGTCCTCTCCAACCCCCTGCGGTGCCGCTGCCCTCTTCAAATTTAGATCCTAATCAGATCTCGATCTGGATCCCAATTCAAATCGGAATCTCGACTCGGATCCTGACCTCGATCTAATTCGTATCGTGATCAAATTTTATTTTTATTAATTAAATTATAAAATATTTAATTAATATTTATTTTTTTATTTTTTTATTTTTTTTATTTTTTATTTTTTATTTTTTTTTATTTTCCCCCCTCGTTTCTCTCTTCCCTTCCTCCCTTTCCACCGTCACCCACCCCTCCCCGCCGTCACCTCCCCGACCGACCCCCTCCCCACCTTCACCTCCCGACCGACCCATTCACGGCTCTGTGGCCGCCATGTCGCGGCGACCCCCTCCCACCCCATTTCGCCCCCAACCGCCAGCCGCCCCCTCCCCAACCCGTGGCACCGCCAGCTGTCCACGGCCCCCTCCCCACCCCCATCTCGCCTCTGCCGCCCCTGACCGCATCCCGCCCCGTTTCGCCCCCGACTGCGGTCGCCCCCTCCCGACCCCATTTCTACTGGCTGACCCCCTCCCCGACCTTGTGGCATCATCGCCGCTCACGACCCCCTCCCGTCGCCCTCGACCCCATCCCCCTCGACCCATCCCGCCCCTATTTCGCCCCCAGCTGCCGGCTGCCCCCTCCCCAGCCGATCTCTGCCGACCACCCACAGCCCCCTCCCACCCCCATCTCGCCCCCGACCCCCCCCGACCCATCCTGGCCCCGTTTCGCCCCCGACTGCTCCCCAACCCCCTCCCGCCGGCCGACCCCTCTTCGCCTCGTGGCGCAACCCCCTCCGCCCCCGATGGCCGATCAACAAAAAAAAAATATTGGAACCTTACCTTTGCAGATGGCAGTGCAGATGGTGGATGGATGCGGCGACGGTGGAGAGGGGCTCGCCGGCGGGAAGAGAGGGGGGAGAGCACGGAGAGGGAGAGGGAAGGGAGAGGGAGAGAGGAGAGGAGAGATGGGAGAGCTCAGGGAGAGACAAAGAGGGAGAGGGAGAGGGAAAGAGGAGAGGAGAGAAAAGATAGGGGAGGGGGAGGGGGAAGGGTTTCGCACAAAGGGACGTCTAGTTGACGTGCATTGAATGTAAAACTATTAACGACGAAAATTTTTATTACTAATACAATTATTAGCGATAGAAAATTATTTTCATCGCTAATAATTTTCGTCAAAAAAAAATTTCAGTAAAAAAATTTTTTTCTAAAAAAAAATTATTTATGATGAAAAGAAAAAATTTCATCGTTAATAACATTATTAGCAACAAAAATTTATTTTCATCGTCCAATAATTTTCACCAAAAAAATAAAAATAAATTTCACTAAAAATATTTTTCGCTAAAAGAATTGCACCCAAAAAATTATTAGCGATGAAAAAAAAATATTGTTAATAACTTTATTAGCAACAAAAATTTGATTTTCGTTGCCAATAATTTCTACCAAAAAAATTTCTCACTAAAAAAATAAAAAAAATTATTTATGATGAAAAAGAGATATTTCATCATTAATAACCTTATAGTAATAGAATTTTAATTTTTATCACCAATAATTCCCATCAAAAAAAAATTTCCCATAAAAAAATTTTTTCTCTAAAAAAATTTTTCAAAAATAATTTCATCAAAAAATTTAATTTTTTATTAATAAAAAAATTATATAAATAGTTAATTTATGATTTTTTTCTAAAAAAAATTACGTAAATAAAAAAGTAGCTTGGCTATCCTTTGTAATGCATGCTTTTGTAGATCTAAGATATATTAAAGAGCCTAGTTGATCTTCTTATGGTTTTGTTAGGTTGATCAATTAAGTGCCTGAAAATTAGTGATATTTTTTATATGATTAGGAACTATGGTCGACATAAAGATTTATCATCCGATAGAGTTTGATTTTTATCCTTGCAGCCATGCTGGTATAAAAATAATATATATATATATATATTATTTTATTTTTTTAAGTAATATTTTTTTGAATGATAATCATTTTTTGCTGATACATTATAGATGTTAACTAACAATCATTGTTACACATGAGTTAAATTTTGATCGTGTTCTTATATTTTGACAGATACCTTGTTTGACCAATTTTTAGTGATATGCTGTTCTTGGTTTCTATATAGAGTCTGATCTTTCTGATAGAAGATCGACATCAATTAGTAGTTTTAGAGATCGAGCTGCTATGGTGCATCATCTGCATAGATTAAAGACAGCGTTCAAGAAGTTATGTTTTTCTGTTAAAGATGTTATAAGATTTTGTTGTCACAAAAGATTATTGGTCAAATTTTTTTGGGATGATTTAGAAGTAAATAAATAATTTAGTCAATCAAATAGTTGATAAAATTTTATTCTTTACACATTGGAAGTTGATATTTTTCTGAATCAAATTCTTGCGTTTAATTTTTGAGACGGTTTGCTCCTAGATCTTATAGACGTTGATTCGATTGTAGGTGAAGAATTTTATTGCATCATCCAACAAATTTGGATACTAAAGAATAATTTTTGTCAATGTCAGAAGTTATTTTTTTAAATTTTTGATTTTTAGTTATTTCTATAATTTTGGATTTTTTAAATTTCTCATTTTTTCAAAATATTGATAATAAAATATTTTATCGTAAATAATTGACTATTTATGATGAAAAATAATTTTTCATCATAAATAGTCAGATATTTATAATGCAATATTTTCATCACAAATAAACCATAATTTTTATATTTTTAAAATTTTTTATTTTTTTCAAAAAATTGGCAACAAAAATATTTTTATTGTAAATAATTGACTATTTATGATGAAAAATTATTTTTTTACTAACACTAAGTTATTTATGATGCAACATTTTTATCATAAATAATTTATAATTTTTATATTTTTTAAATTTCTTATTTTTTAAAATATTGACGATGAAAATATTTTTATTGTAAATAATTGATTATTTACAATGAAAAATTATTTTTCATTCTAAAACTAAGTTATTTATGATATAATATTTTCATCATAAATAATTATAATTTTTATATTTTTTATTTTTTTTAAATATTGATGATGAAAATATTTTCATCGTAAATAATTGACTATTTATGATAAAAATAATTTTTTCCATAAATAATAAATTATTTATGATGTAATATTTTTATCACAAATAAACTATAATTTTTATATTTTTTAGATTCTCATTTTTTTTGAAATATTATCGATAAAAATATTTTCATCGTAAATAATTAACTATTTACGATGGAAAATAACTTTTATCATAAATAGTGAATTATTTATAATATAATATTTTTATTATAAATAATTATAATTTTTATATTTTTTAAATTCTTATTTTTTTAAAATATTGATGATGAAAATATTTTTATCATAAATATTGATTATTTATGATGAAAAATTATTTTTTGTCGCTAACACTAAGTTATTTATGAATAATATTTTTATCATAAATAATCTATAACTTTTATATTTTTTAAATTTTTATTTTTTTTAAAATATTGACGATGAAAATATTTTCATCGTAAATAATTGACTATTTATGATAAAAATTATTTTTTCCTAAACTAAGTTATTTACGATGTATTATTTTTATTATAAATAATCTATAATTTTTATTTTTTTTATTTTTTTGAAATATTGATAATAAAAATATTTTTCGGGTGTGGGAGACTAACATGTTACATGTATGTTCCATTATATCGCGTCACTTTGGTTCGTTGTCGTCTGTGTTCAATTTCTAAAGAGCGAAGACATTGCATCTTATCAGATAACACCCTAATTTTCCTTAGTACTATATGACCTTATTTCTTTTATTTTTTTTATATAAAGATAGTAGTTAGACACGTCCAAACTCTTTTGCCAGTCAAATGTTGGACAAGTTAGTCTCAATAACATTGTTCACATCGGAAGATGTCTCATTTGTGCCAAGTTGGACCTGACCTTGCTTCACCAACAAATTATAGAGACTTGACATTGTATCTTCCGTCAAAGAGGGATTCACTTTCTAAGCCATCAGCATGGATCTCAAAGCGCACTTGGAATTCTATTATTGATGTATTGTATACATCTCAAAATGATTGGTGGATATCCAATGATGAATTAGTGCATGGAAAATGAATCCTTCATTCTTTCCAAAAATAGCCCCCCAGCCCATTTTTAGAGCACTAGTTTTTAAGGAGACATGTATAATATCCCGGGCAGTATGATTTCAATGGAAGGTAATCTATTTACCTAGGAATATATTTCAAGGCCCCATTATGATTTTCTTACTATAAATCATAAGTTTTTAATGCAATAGTGTACATCAACGCATCATATACGAACCTCAAAGTTTATTGAAATTAAAGAATTTATTGTATACTAGATGCAATTTTCATCCTATGAATAATTATCTAAAGAATTACACTAAAATCACTTATAAGAAAATAAAAATTTGATATATAAAAATACAATAGTCATAAAAATTTGATATGCTAAAATACAGGAGTCATAAAAATTTGATATACAACAATATAAGAGTCAACAAATCCTCCTTTCCCCACATAAATAAATTGAAAGATTTAGATTAGAATAAAAAGAAAACCAAAAACAAGAAGAGATGTTGAGTAACAAGAAAACAAAAATAAGTAACAGAGAAATGAAACCGCTAGTAATTTCTCAGTTGACCTCTTCATTCTCATTTCTCTTATATCTCTGGCTTAGGTCATATGATTCCCACACTTCATTGGTGCACTCAAAAGTCTGTAAAGAAATAGCTGCAATCCCTATTATTATGCAAGGTGCCATTCATAGTAGATGAAACACAAAAAGGTTTAAGTACCCAAAAAAAAGTTATAAGGGGTTAAATGCAAAAAGAAAAGACTTCATAATCTATATAACAATAACACGTGGATGTTATTATAATCTTGCACTTCAACATGCCAAACTAATCATTTTCATGTAAACACAAAAGGATTTATGATGTAACATTTTTATCACAAATAATTCATAATTTTTATATTTTTTAAATTTTTATTTTCTTCAAAATATTGACAATGAAAATATTTTTAACATAAATAATTGACTATTTAGGTTGAAAATTATTTTTTATCGCTAAAACTAAGTTATTTATGACACATGATCATAAATAATCTGTAATTTTTATATTTTTTATTTTTTTCAAAATATTGGTGATGAAAATATTTTCATTTAAATAATTGATTATTTATGATAAAAAATTATTTTATATTATTAAAATTAAGTTATTTATGATGTAATATTTTTATCATAAATAATTATAATTTTTATATTTTTTAATTTTTATTTTTTCAAAATATTGATGATGAAAATATTTTTATTATAAATAATTAACTATTTATGATAAAAATAATTTTTTATCATAAAAGTGAATTATTTATGATGTAATATTTATCATAAATAATATATAATTTTTATATTTTTTAAATTCATATTTTTTTGAAATATTAGCAATAAAAATATTTTTATTATAAATAATTAACTATTTATGATAGAAAATTATTTTTCATTGCTAAAACTAAGTTATTTATGATGCAACATTTTAATCAAATAATCTATCATTTTTATATTTTTAAATTTCTTATTTTTTTTAAATATTGATGATAAAAATATTTTATCATAAATAATTGACTTTTATAATAAAAAATTATTTTTTATTACTAAAACTAAGTTATTTATGATGCATTATTTTTGTCATAAATAATTTATAATTTTTTAATTTTTAATTTTTTATTTTTTTCAAATATTGATGATGAAAATATTTTCATCGTAAATAATTAAATATTTATGATAAAAAATTATTTTTATCATAAATAGTTAATTATTTACAATAATATTTTCATCATAAATAATCTATAATTTTTATATTTTTTAATTTTTTATTTTTTTCAAAATATTGATGATAAATTTTTTTATCGATAATAATTGACTATTTATGATAAAAAAATATTTTTTTGATGCTAAACTAAGTTATTTATAATGATTATTTTTTCATAAATAATCTATAATTTTATATTTTTAATTTTTTATTTTTTCAAAATATTGATGATAAAATATTTTTATCGTAAATAATTAACTATTTATGATAGAAAATTATTTTTCATCACTAAAACTAAGTTATTTATGGTACAATATTTTTATCATAAATAATCTATAATTTTTATATTTTTTAAATTTCTTAATTTTTTAAAATATTGATGATAAAATATTTTCATCGTAAATAATTGACTATTTATGATAAAAATATTTTTTATCAAAATAGTAAATTATTTATGACATAATATTTTTATCATAAATAATCTATAATTTTTAATTTTTAATTTTTATTTTTTAAAATATTGATGATAAAAATTTTCATCATAAATAATTGACTATTTATGATAAAAATTATTTTTTATTCTAAAATTAAGTTATTAATGCATTATTTTTATCATAAATAGTCAATAAGTTTTATATTTTTTAATTTTTTATTTTTTAAAATATTGATGATAAAAATATTTTCATCATAAATAATTAATATTTATGATGAAAAATTATTTTTCATCATAAATAGTCAATTATTTATGATGTAATATTTTTATCATAAATAATCTATATTTTTATATTTTTATATTTTTTATTTTTTTAAATATTGGCCATAAAATTTTTTATCATAGATAATAGACTATTTATGATGAAAAATTATTTTTTATCATAAATACTTGATTATTTATGATGTAACATTTTTTCACAATAATCTATATTTTTAATTTTTAAAATTTTTTATTATTTTTAAATATTAGCGATGAAATATTTTCATTCAGAATAACATTATTTTGATGAAATAATATTTTTCATCATAAATACTTAAATTATTTATGATAAAAATATTTTCATCATGATTATTTAAAAATTTAAAATTAAAATAAATATTACATTATTTATGATGAAAATATTCATCGTAAATAATTAGTATTTATGATAGAATTTTTTTTCCATCGCTATTAGCTAACTATTTGTGATGAAAAATTATTTTCATCATAAATATTTTATTATTTACATTAAATTTAATTTTTCATCGTAAATACTCTTATTTACGATGAAAATATTTTCATCATAAATAATTCTGTCATAAAAATATTCTTTTTTTAGTGCCTCTTGCATGCACAGACAAGAACATAACTGGAGCCTTTTCCTTTTATGATGCTTAGTTATAATCACTTTAATTAGCTCTAAAATCTACTTAATTCATAACTGATATAAGACTAAACACATGCCGCATGGATCCTTGCATACTCCCATATTGTTTAAGTCTGAGCATTCTTACTAGATTAAGGATCCAATTCATTTAAATCCAGTCACAAACATCATGATTAGCTTAGTCAGACCAAATGGGCTAATACTATAGTAACCCTAGTCCATGTAGGTCATAGCTAAGTTCGCTTTGACATATTAATAACAATATAGGACTTCATCCAAAAAGATTGATTGTAAGTTATTATTTGAGTTCCTTGACTTTATATAAGTATCCAAAATCTACCTAATATATATTCAATATGGGACCATATGGGACCAAACACATGCTGACATGGATCCTTATAGACATGTAAATGAATCGTTGATGTATATATAACTTGATAAATATACTTGTTGAAAAAAAAGGAGTCAAACAAATTAAGATATGGGTTTTGAATTTTCTACTAGTAATAGAATTAAATCTATAACTTGATGATCTAGCAAATCCAAATCAGGTTAGTTGATATTCTTTGAGCTAATTCTTGAGTCTATCCCCCTGAAAGTTTCTAGCACTAAACAGTAAACGACACTAGCTTTCTTCTTTTAGAAAAGTGATGTTTATTTCATGGAAAATTATGTAGATCATAACTAAGAAGATCGTGTGTGATAATTACAATTGATGTTTACAAAATAAGTGATCTTTCCTAGTCAATGCAGTTTAATTTGTTGAATGATTATTATAGTAACTGGATCTCTTGTAAAATCTGCCCAGCCTTTGTTTTGGAGAAACAATGTAAAGCCTAACCTGCTTGATGTCATTATACTAGCACACTGGATCGCTAAAGTTCCCATCTACTTCAAATTTTCATGTTGTCGAATCAAAACCCCTGAAAGGAAGAAAAGGAGCTTGGGTCACTAAAGAGACATAGAATCAAAATTATCTGCATGAACATTTCAGATTTTGTCGCACTCGCCTTGCTGTCTGAATTGACAACAATAGTCATTTGCAACACAATAATTAATTTGATCTCTTACAGTCCTCGAATCATGCTTTTTTTTTTTTTTTTTGATTTGCTTTGAAATTGCTCAGTATTGCTTCGCATAAAGAACATACATGTGCAAATGAAACAGCAGCAATATTCCTGTAATCATTATATTCACCTTCTTCACTGGAGGTGATGAGTGGATTCAATGACCTAATGATAGGAAATAATGGTAATTTGGACAGTAAGTATAGCAAAACGTGTGCTGGTAATTGGTCCAACTTAGTAATTCTTCAAAGATGCTTTGAAATTGTCTGCAACTCTATCATCACATGCAAAGACAGAATTATAGACATGAATTTTATTTATTCCCCGCTGATATGTCACTAGATCAAGATACGAGACAGACCACTTTATCAAACAGACCGACGATCGAACTGCATGCCCTGGATATTGCAATAAACATAGATACTGAGGAGACTAAATTAAGAAAGACGAATGCACATATGTCATTCACTTTCTTTAATCCTTATTCAGACACCGACATACCTTTTTTTTCCCTTTTCCTTGATCCATCCATTACATACTTCTAAAGCGACAAATTGAAACAAGGCAACGGCGACGAGAGCTCAGGCCTTCTTCAGGTTAAGGTTCAGATCCATCTTCACGGAGCTGCCATCAGCGAAACCACCATCATCCTTGTACCCAGCCAGAGCTGACTCTGAAGCCTCCTCCTCGGGATCAACCAGCAGACCTTCCACCCATGTCATGACATCTTCACTCAGTTCCTCGGGACGCACTGCGTTACAGCCACGAGGCTTTGCGTCATGGCGAGCACCTTGCCTCTCCTCCACCGGCTGGAGGAGCTCTCGCCGTAGAATAGCACCCATGGGCTCGTCAGGCAGGTTCATGTCACAACCCATACAACAGGTGCTGTGACAGTCCCTTCTTGGTGGCTTGGCCCGCTCAGAGGAGGAGGAACAGTGGGAGGTGCGGCCTGTAGCGGGCGGCTCTCCTGGCTCCCCCTCACAGAGCGGCCCCGGGTTTCCTGCCATATGACCTTGAGGTGGCGGTGGGAGTTGTGATGCCCGCCCAAGGATTGTGGCGTGGGGAACGTCCGGTTGCAAAATTTGCAGCGATAGAAGAAGTCCCGGCCGTCGTGCTCCCTCTGAGCCTGTGGCGATTGAGAGGCCGCATGGAACGGCGCAAGGGCCTCCGCCATTGCAGCCGCAGTGGAGTAGCGGGCCTGTAAGGTGGCTGCATTGGTGGCAGAGGCTCTCGCCATCGCCCCTGGCCTGTTAATGTGGGAAGGGGATCTTTTTGTGGATGAGGAGGAGCGTAGGGATGGGAGAGACCTCATTAATTGAAGGAGCGTGGAGAGAACGAAAACGAAAAGTAGGGTGGGGGAGTTTGGAGGCTTGGGGTTGGTGACGTTAACTTATAGGAGGAAGTGGGGAATACTCTGGAGACAGTTAGGCAGAGGTGTTTGGTATTGGAGCACAGCCAGGAATCAAGAGATCATGGGGATGCAATGCCTCGTGTTGACAATTTTTCATCTTTTCTTTCTATTTTCCTTCTACAAGCTATTGTAAATTTGAAGTATATTTTAGGTTTAATATCAATTGGCTGTTAAGTATCTGTAGCTTGTAGGGTTTGGGTTGTATCTTTTGCATGAAAGAATGATCGATCATTTTCTGATACATCAATCTATTGGAGCATACCTCACACAGATCTTAAAGCACTCGAAACCCTCTCTTTCATCTGTGTGCAATACAAACCAAACCCATACATGTATGCTACAAGGGTACATGCATGAGTGGCGATACAGGGAATCGAGTCAGCATTGAAGGCAGCCGATGTTTGTTTTTGAGGATGGTTATTTTGTCTTTAGGATTTCTAAGATGGGAACAATTGTATGAAGAATGATGGTCCAACTGAAATGCCAAGTGCCCACGGAGTTGGAAGGGAATGGAATGAAGACAGACAGTAGTTATGAGCAATTCCTTTTGCAAAAACATAAGAGTGTGATTTGCCATATGTGGAGGAAAGTCTCCTTAGCTTCCATTTCTTTGAAAGAAAAACACTAATAAGAGTGTGATAGTTATTCATGGAGTGCATGATGATAAAAGGTCATTTAGAGACTAATTAAGTCCAATCCTTGCTATTAGTATTGAAGGAAAAAACTTACTCCAGCTTTGTTCATCAATAGCCTAAGGCCATTTAGTTAGCGATGAAATGAGCCAAAAAAATTGACAGTTTAAAGCAGATGCAGCAAAAAAAATTCATTTTTAACTAATCACATTTCTTTAGAAAATTAACTAAATTAAGTATAGTGCATACAACTATTCCTAGCTTGTCACCAGATATTGATGCATAATCACTGCATGCCAAATTCAATCTTGCACACTTTTATGTAAATCTATGTTACGTAAATACATTATCTATGGTGTACAACAGGAGTATGGGGAATCAAGTCAGCATCAAGAGGTTGGCATGTATTTAGATCATGGTTCACCAAACCACTCCGAACTGAATGGTTCAGGCCATCCCAAATTAACCATCCAGTCGTTTGGAGCGGTTCGGTGAATTATGATCTAAATACATATCAACCTTTTGATGCTAATTTGATTTCCCATAACTCCTATCGTCTTAAACCATACTGGCGACTAATTAGTGCAGTTTGGATGTTTGATTCGGAATGCTAGCGAAAACAAAGTGAGGAAGAAAAAAAAAGAGGAAGAGAAAGAGAAGAGGAGAGAAAAGAAAAAGAAAAGATCGGTGTTGGCCCACAGACCGCTGGAGGGCTGTCGAGCCTTTGGATCTCCGCAGTCATTTGCAAGATACAAGAAGAGACAGAGATAGAGAGCGAGGGGAAGGGAGGGGAGAGGAGGGAGGGGAAGTGGCAGAGAGGCCGTCAGAGGGCCATCGAATGATGATCATGGTTACCAGATGACCCAAAACACCTCTATAGTCACTGTGGGTTTGAAACAGGGGCTTTATCCTTATTTTGTCAGATTTTTTTTTTTAATCCGATGCATAGCGAACCTTCCCTCTTCTCCCCTCCCTTTCTCTCTCTTTATCTCTTTTTTTCTCATTTTTTCTCATGAAGGACTGCGGAGCCTGAAAGACCTTAGTGGCCCTCCGATATCCTTTGCAGCTCTTTGGTGGCTACCGTCGGTATCTCTGCCGGCTTGTCTTTTCTTCTCTCCCTTCCTCCCTCTCTCTCTTTTTCTCCCTGATTCATCCCACATTTTCGTGTCAGTTTGAATATGATATGGTCTGATATAGGGGCATATCGACTCGTACTACCGGCTGGCCGGCATAGGACCTGATTTTGAATTGATGATCCTTGGTTTAGATGATGGTTAGTAGTATTTTTATGGTTTTTAAAAGACATGCTCCAACTGAAAAGCGAAGTGCCTAGGAAGAGGGAAAGAGGATGGAATGAAGCCAAGCAATAGTTGTGAGTTTGAGTCATATAAGAGTGATTGCCATACATATGTAGTGAATCATAATATTAGAAAGTTCATTGGAGACTAAAAAGTTTAATCCTTGTATTAGTATTGTAAAACTACAACGTTGTTCAGCTAAAGACTTGGGCCATTTACTTAATGATGAAATGAAATAAAGTTATCCACATTTTAAGATACATGAGAAACATATTACTTAACACATTCACATTTCTTTAAAAAAAAATTGAATTAATGTTGAAACTTGCACAGGACGCATGCATGTGACCATTGCTAGCTATAGCTAATCCCTCGATGTCATTGCATAATAATTGCATGCCAAATCCAACCTTACACACCTTCTAAGTAAATTTGTGTTAGGAAAATATATCATACATGATGTAGTGTGTCAGGATTAATGGAGTGGATGTTTGTTTTGGGGATGGTTAGTGGCTTTCTTTGGGTTTTCTAAGAAAGGAACAATTATGAGGCAATGTAGCTAAGAAACCAAGTGCCAAGGGCGAGGGAAGGAGTGATAAAAGAAGAAATTCTAAATAGGAAAAAAGAAGAAGAAAAGAACGGGGCTTGGAAGGAATGAAACAATGAGATTTTTATTTTTTTTCGGTGGATTGATTACATTCTCTGCGATACATCAAAATACAAATAGATAAAATAGGATAACAACTTCATCTCTATTTATCCATAATTATCTAACTTAAATTTCTAATTCAAAAATTAAATTTAATTCAAAAATTAAATTTCTAATTCAAAATTAAGTTTATCTTATCAACATCCTCCCTTAAACTTAATTCTCTTCCATCAAATGACTCCAAGTAAATTCTTTCATTTACAAAATACTGCAGAGTTGAGAGGCTTTGTGAAAATATTTGTAATTTGATCTTCGGATTTGATGTATTTTAATTCTATCTCCTTCTTCTTGATTTGGTCTCAAATAAAATGAAAACATACATCAATGTGCTTGCTTCGTTTATGGTAGATTAGATTTTTAGCTAGTGTAATCGTCAATTTGTTGTTAATATAGATTCTACTAGCATCATCTTGTGATTGTTGTATTACCTTCAAAAGATTTCATAGCTATATGACATGGCATACATATGAAAAGATCGTAATATATTCAGCTTCACATGTTGAAAGTGCCATTATTGGTTGTTTTTTTGAAATCCATGTAAATACAGCGTCATCCAAACAAAATGTAAATCCAGTCGTGCTTTTTTAATTTTCTAGATCTCCACCCCAATCACTGTTTGAATAGCCAACTAAACGAAAATCATTAGAAATTGAATAGAAGAGTCCGTGATTGAGATTACCTTTAATATAGCATGCATATAATTTGCTTTATAACCTTTAAATGTGTCGACTTTGGCTCCTTCATAAAGTGACTAACTAGCCTGACGCTATATAAGATATCCGACCCTTATGCATGTCAAGTATCTCAAGCTCCCAACAAGACTCTTGAAATATGTTGGATCGACTGTCGCTCTATTATCGTGCTTTGATACTTTGGTCCCACATTCAACTGGTGTACAAACTGACTTGCAATCCTCCATCGTGAATGTTTTCGGTATTCTCTTTACATAGGCCTCCTGAGATATAAAAATACCCTCATTGCTTTGCATGACTTCAATCCGAAGGAAGTATATGACATAAGGCCATTATCCGTCATCTTGAATTTTCGAATCATGGCTTGCTTGAATTCTTTGAATATCATCGGATTGTTACCTGTAAAAATCAAATCATCTTCATATAAAGAGATTAGTAGAATGTCCTCTTCATTGGATTTCATATAGAGGGTACTTTCATATGGGCATTGGATGTAGCCATTTTTCTTGAAGTGTGCATCAATTCTTACATTTCATGCCCTTGGTGCTTGCTTTAAATCATACAATGTCTTGTTTAATTTGTAGACCTTTGATTCATACCTCTTTATCATATAACCTATCGGTTGCTCTATATAGAACTGATTTTATATCCATTTGAAAAATTAGCCATTTAGATTATGCTGCAATAGATAAAATTAATCGAATAGTCTCCATATGAATAATAGGGGCAAATACTTCATCATAATCAATTTCGATCTTCTGCTTGTACCCTTTAGCTGCCAATCTGGCTTTATGTGTCTCTACTATGCCTTTTGCATTCTTCTTCATTTTATACACCCATTTCACTCTGATGGCTTTTTCTCTTTTAAGAAGAGCGGTCAATTCTCATATGCGGTTCTTCTCGATAGCTTTCATCTTTTTATCTATAGTATGCTTTCACTTTTCATTTTTTATGGTATCTTCAAACTTAACAGACTCACAATCTGCAAAGAGGCAAATAAGGTATACTTCATCTATTACTTCATATAGTCTTTTTAGACTTTCTCATCTTTTGTGGTACTCTTAGACTCTTATTCGATGATGAATCCGATGAAGTAGATGATGATGACATCGCTGAAGGTACTGGTGCTGATGGTGGCGTAGTAGCGGATGAAGATTTTTCAACTTTAATTTAGGGTGGCTCTTCTCCCATGATCTGACCAACTTTGTTGTGCTAACTCCATTCATTTTCCTTATTGAATCCACATCTCTGCTAATCATAATTTTTGAATTGTCAAGATCGATCAAGTAACTTATAAGCTTTCGATTTAGTCTTGTACCTAATAAACATGAGCTTTGAACTTTTGTCATCTAGTTTGGTTCTCCTCTGCTCCAGAATATATGCATAAGCTACACATCCGAAGACCTTCATGTGTGAGATGTTTGACTTTTTTTCCGTCCATACTTTTTGTAGGGTTTTATTCTCTAAACTTGTTGTAGGACATTAATTCAAAATATAGACAGTGCAAGCTACCGCCTCGGCCAAAAATTTCTTCAACAAATTTTTGCTTTTAATCATACTTCACACCATATTGAGAATAGTATGGTTCTTCCTCTTCGCTACGCTATTTTGCTGGAGCAAGTAAGGAGCAATTAGTTGATGTCAAATCCCATTCTCTTCACAAAATATTTCAAATGAATTGGAGATAAACTCATCGCCTTGATCTGAGCAAACGATTTTGATTGAATAGCCATTCTTATTTTCAATAATTCTTTTGAACTTCTTGAACATATTAAAAATTCTGCTCTCTTTTCAAAAATATATCCATATTTTTCTTATACAATCATCAATAAAAGTGAGAAAATATTGATACTTATCAAATAATATGGAGATAATGGATCTGCATATATCTATGTGAATAAGTTCAAGTGGCTTCTTTACTCTATATCTCGTCTCATGTGGAAAATATCTTTTCGATTGTTTGTCTAGAACACAACCTTCACACAATTGGTCGGGGTGCTTGATATGAGGCAAACTATGGACCATCGACTTGTTTAATAACATATTGAGCTCACTAAAGTTAAGATGCCCAAGCCTCAAGTGCCACAACTATGAGGTATTTTTCACACAAATTTTCAAGCATTTTGCTACATCATTCTTGATATTGAGGATGAACATCTTATTCTTTGACATTTCTATTCGGCAATCAAGTCATTAGTATTATTTCTCAAATAAAAATTTTTATTTTTTATATGGATATCATAATCTTTTTCAAGCAATTGTCCCAAACTCAAAATATTACTCTTCATATCCGAAACATAATATACATCAAAAATAAATTGATGACTGTTATCTTTGAGACAGATCAGAATTTTATCTTTTTTTTCATTGGAACCTTCAAAGAATCTCTAAAAGAGACTTATTTTTCCATCGATTCATTTAACTCTACAAATACACTTCTTTGACCGCACATGTGATTAGTTGCCCTGCTATCCAAATATCATCTTTTCTACTCACTGGCTTTATCTCCTTTATAAGCTAATAATAATAAAGGATCCTCTTCTATTTTTTTCAACACAATTAACTGCTTCTTCAATTTTGTTATTTTTATTATAAAAACACTTAGAGGAATAATATCCATATTTTTTGCAAGTGTAACATTGAACTTTAGATTTATACCTCTAACTTTTTACATCTAATCTTTCTAGTTCCTTGTTTTGATTTGCTTTATCTCTGCCTTGTCCTCCTCTTCTACAGCCACAGTCATGCTCGTAGCCTCTACCATGACCTCAACCTCTACCGTGGCCCTGATCACTTAGGTTCCCATCATCTTTTGAGCTTTCTTATGCTCCTTTTAATGAGAGCTTCATTTGAAAAGCATATTCCACTACTTCTTGCTTTTGCTTGTTGATGTATGCTCGTGGGCTTGCAATGATCCCATAAGCTTATCGACATCTTCTTTATATCTTTTGATTCTTTAATAGCTGCAACAATATAATAAAATTTATCATATAATGACCGTAAAATTTTTTCAATTATCTGCATATCTTTCAGTTTCTCGCCATTCCTCCGAAGTTGGTTTATGATCAACAGAAGTTTGGTGATATAGTCTGAGATGCTCTTAGATTTCTTCATCCGCAAGGCTTCAAATTCTCCTTGCAACATTTGAAGGCAAATTTTTTTACTTTGTCAACGCCTTTGTAGGTCTTCTGAAGAATCTCCCATATTTTCTTAGAGATTGTCGCCATAGAAATCTTCTCAAAATTGACTTCATCTATGCCTTGATAGATGGAGAAGAGTACCTTCTCGTCCTTTCTTCTTGAATCTCGTAGGGCATCATGTTGCCCCACCTGCATAATCGATCATCTTGGGGCTCAACATTGTTTCTTTCGACCACCTTCCAGGCATCCTGCGATCCAAGTAGAGCCTTCATTTAAATATTCTAATTTTCGTAATTCTCCACTCTGCTACCAAATTGATAAAAGAAGAAATCTTAAATAGGAGAAAGGAAGAAAAAGAACGAGGAAAAAGAATAAGGCTTGGAAGGAATGAAACAATGAGACTTTTATTTTTCTCGATGGATTCCCTACGATACATCATATATATAGCTTTTTTTTTTGGATAAAGATTGTATATATAGCTTTAAAATTTAATTTAAAATATAAATAGATAAAATAGGATAACAACTTCATCTCTGTCTATCCATAACTATCCAATTTGAATTTTTAATTCAAAATTAAATTTATCTTATTAACAAGAAGAAGGAATGAAGACGTTATGAACAATTCTCTTTGGGTACATAACAGTGTGGTTGCTATACATGGAGTGCACGATGGTAAAAGTTTGTTAGAGACTAATTAAGTTTAATCCTTGTTGTCATTATTGCAAGAAGAAATTGGCCACAATTTTGTTTGCAAAATAGTTAGGCCATTTAGTTAGTGATGTGAAGGGCTAAAGCAATTCCATGTTTTCAAGTAGATGTAAAAAATATCACTTTAACGTAATCACTTTTCCATAAAGGAAAATTTTGGTTTATTGAAAATTGTATCGTGCAAGTGACCTCCGTGAGTTGGTGAATAGTCTTTGCTGGCCAAATTCAATCTTGCATAGTCCCAAAGTGTGGCAGGAATATAGTGTATACATTATACATGGATGTATGGCGGGAGTATGGGAAAGCAAGTCGTAAATAAAATAGTGGGATGCGTGTTATGGAGATGATTATGATTATTAATGGGCTTTCTAAGATAGGGCCAAGTATGAGAGGGTGGTGGTCCAATTGAGAAGCCAGTGCCCTGGGCAGGAAAGTTAACGATGGAATAAAGACAAGCAGTGAAAGGAAACCAACCGCCTGCCATTCATCTGAAGGGCAATTCCTGATGAAAAAATATGTAGTGTTGACTGCATAATAAGACTTTGACAGAAAAAATACAGATTTTTTATAGAAATTTACAGGTTTTGAAAACAGGACATATAGATTTTCATAGATTTTTTGGGTCAGATATGTACAGGCCTTAAAGATGTTGCCTTGGCCATCTCAGCTACAGGCAACGCCATATTTAAAATGTTGTACACTGATTTTACATCCTTATTAATAAACAGAATAGTCTATCCTCCCTTTTCATCAAAAAAAAAAAAAAAAAGACAGCAGTAATTGTGAACAATTCTCTTTTTGGACGCATAGGACTGTGATTATCATTCATGGAGTGCATGACTATATGAATTTTGCTAGAGACTAATTAGGTTCAATCCTTGTTATATATATTGGCACTACCCGGAAGGAAAAAAAAAAAAAAAAAACACAACTCTATTTTATTCAGCAAAAGACTTGGGCCATTTCATTAGTTATTCAATGGACTAAAAGAGTAACAACTTTTGAGTATACGGAAAGTTATCACTTTTAACATAACCACACTTCTTCAGAGAAAAAAAGAAAGATTTAAGGTTGAAAACTGTTAGCTAGTCGATCGCTACAACTTTGTTTGATGCAATGGTTCTGAATTTGAAGTATATGTGAAAAATATCACGTTAACGTAATCACATTTCTTTAAATAATAATTGATACATGCTTACAAGTTGTACGATGCATATAACCTTTGCCAGCTAGCTTCCCAATGTCCGTGTACACTCAAAGTAAATGTGCCATTTACTAAATTTAAATGAAATTTAAATTTGGCCTTTAGTTTACAGCTGATAACTATGGTGCATATGTGCTTTAAAGATTTTTTTATAATTATTTTAAGAAATATTACAATGGAGTTGTCAAGATTGAGGATCAAACCTTAAAGACGTGCCAACCGACTTAAGTTATGAATATGTGGGGTTTATTATTAATTTAAGTATAGGCATTTGTAACATTTCTACCTTTCTTATTATATCAGATGGTTCTCCATTATATGTCTATGATATGACTCTGCTTAAATATCTTTTAACATATCTTTGCTTATGACAGTTAAAGACCATATTTTTATGAGTAAAAGAAAAAAATGGTTAAACTATATTGATAGGGCAAAATCAAACAGAATAATTCTAATTACTGCTCACGAGATTAAACTGGAACGGCTATAAAGTACCAGGAGTCCACAGGTCGGGCAAGTTTTTCTTGTTTTCGAGTCCAGCAAAAGTACATTTTTGTTCATCCATTAATTGGCCGGTGGAGGCGGGGAGATGGAGCAGATTCCTGCTTTATAACCCACCTGCGGCACATTACAACAAACCCATGCAAAGACGTGGCATGTTCGTGTGGAAAGTTCCGCCATCTTGCCATAACAAGTGGTGAAGCAAATGAAGTTCCAACTGTTACGTACATTGGGAACGGATCTCTTACGATACTTAAAAAGTATCGTAAAATATTGTATATACTTCAAAAATATAAATAGATAGCCATACATATTTATGTATATATATTAAAATATTAAAAAAAAATTAAAAATATTTAAATAGTTTAGATAAATATTACATAACCATTTTTTTTATTAGATATCTCAATATATGCACAGCATCCTGTCATACAACGGTGAATCTCATTTCTACATATATTAAAAAAATAATAATTAATTTCTATCAAAATATTAAAATAGGTTAAAGTTGGCACAACCTCCCTCATGGTCACCTCTCATTATAACAGTAAATTTCTAAAATGACAAGGACAAAACAACCTCATTAACCATTTTTAAAAAATTATCAACTACTAATTCATGAATATCCGAGTCCATATGCATATCATGACAGATAATTGCTTGCCCTGACCATATCAAATGCATGCATTAATGTTGCATTTAAGTTTGTTCTTATCTCCACATAATTGTCTTTTTTCTTGCACTATTATCCTTTCTGAATGATATTCCATTCATACTACCTCATACAATATTAAATATGCATTTAGTCGTATTAATTGACATTTTGGAGCCTTTTACTCTCCCGAATTGTTTTTAATTAATATTAAAATTTTGCATAATTAACCACTTGTGCATGCATATGGTTTATCTCGGTTCCCGAACCTTCTAATGTTATGATTGGAAATGCCCTAAAAGCCCTTCCTTTGGGCAACTGATGCTTCTTATAAAGGCCATTCAATCTCTTCTCTCAAATTGCCCTAATTGTTGAAGTCCTTTCCTCCATCGTCATTCTCTCGGTTTGCCATGAGATCGAGGAAGTTGAGACCTGTGAAATCTGCAGTGAAGGAGGCCGAGCCGTGTGACTGCCATTCATGGAAAGGGATATATGGCGAAAATAAGAAAATGCGTCTGACCAAGAAGAAGGAAGCTTGTGAGCCTCAGGTGGGCGAAAACACCGCCACCGAGAAAGGTGCTCCTGGGACCTCGGTGGGGAAGCCCGAGGAAAATGTCAAGGGGAAGTCTGAGGCGGCGGCGACAAAACCGCAGCCTCAGAACCCTGCGAAAGAGGCTCCAGGAGAAGGTGGCGAGGTGTCCGCCTCTAAGGCCATGTAAGAGCATGTCTTTCATGCATCACCATGGAGATTTATCTCCTTCTGTTGAACAAAACATGGAATAAAGATTGATTATGGAATGTTTAACGTGATTCTCTAAAATGCACTCTTTCACACATGCACGCACGCGCACACACCCAAACACAAGCACCCTCTCCCTTTTTTTTTCTTCTTATATATTTGACTATATGTATATATACCGTGAAGTTGCAAAAGATATGGACAAATATTTTAGATCGATGCTTTATATTTCAATCAAGCACAACTTCCCGTCTCAAAAAATGACTTTAGAAACTCTGAAATTAGGGCAAGGAGAAAATAAGCATCGAATGTGAAAACTGAAAACAGGAAAAAGAAGTGAAAGTTTTCTGTGATAAAGAGTGATAATGAAGTTCAATAGATTCCATGAACTAGTAGTAATAATGGATATATTGACCCTAAAAGGTTTGATGAAGAGTTCCTAACAGCCCGATCCCATGCAATGTTGAATACCCTTTTTTTTATTATTATAAATAATTTGGAGGCATAAAAATATTGTATAGATAGTGTAGATGGGTGCTTTATGTTTCAATCAAGCATCAATTTCAGTCTCTAAAAATAACTTTGAAAATTCCGAAATTGGGGGACGCGGGGGGTGGTGGTGGCAAATAAGCAAGGACTCTGAAAATTAAAGAAGTTGCAAAGTTCACAAAAAAAAAAAAAAAAAAAAAAAGTAAGTTGTAAAAGATATGGTTTAAATATTGTAGATGCATGCTTTAAATTTCAGCCAAGCACCGCTTTCAGTCTCAAAAATAACTTTAGAAATTCTAAAAGGGGCAAGGAGGAAATAAGCAAAGACTCTGGAAGTCGAAGAATTTGCAAAAAACATGGTATAAATATTGTAGATGCACGCTTTTCAGTCGAGCACCACTTTCAGTCTCAAAATAAATTTAGAAATTCTGAAATTTGGGGCAAGGAAAAAAAATAAAGACAGTTAAAATTGAAGAAGAAGAAAAGAAGAAGAAAAGATGGTTTTTCATGGTAAAGAGTGTTTGGTTTAAAATATCCCATGAAACCAACAATGTGATGGATATATCTATTAAGGATGTTTAAAATTCAAAATAACATTCAGTTATCTAAGATAGTTTTATTAGTTCAAATACTCTTATATGTTGTATTTATTTTGAATATTTTCTATTATCAATATCTTAAGAAATCTTGTTGTAAGTAATCATGATGTATTATTTATACTTGTGACTTAATGAAAAACAGTAGAACTTTTTTCAATCATATTTTTCTTTCATGGTATCAGAGCACAAAAGCTCTTTAGCTTTTCACGATCCCTCCTTTTTTTCGATGGCTGCGGAATCTTCAAATACTATCTCTTTTTCTTCAACCTTTTCTAACCTTATCTCCATTAATATTGCTACCCAACTTCCTTTAAAGCTTACTCCTAACAACTATCCCACATGGAGAGCACAAATCTCTCCTCTCCTACTTGGTTATAACCTGATGGGGTATGTCACGGGTGCAAAGAAGCCTCCTTCTCTAGAGATTGAAAAAGATAGAGAGAAAGTTCCTAACAAGGAGTATGAACACTGGTATTGTCAAGACTAGTTAATCCTACATGCCATCATTGGCTCAACAAGTTTTTCTGTTATGAGTACAGTGGTCAATGCCAATACTTCTACTGAAGCATGGAAGAAGCTACAGACTTTTTTTGCTAATAAATCACCTGCTCAGATTCTTTCTTTTAAAGAGCGATTGTCACAAACCAAAAGAGAAAATAAATCGGTGAGTGACTACTTCTTGTTTATGAAGAATATTACTGATGAGCTTGCTCTTTATGGTGATTCTATTTCAGATATAGACCTTGTGGTGCATATTCTAAATGGAATTGATCCTGAATACCATGATATAGCTGCTACTGTTCATGCTTGTGACTCTCTAACCTCCTTTGAAGAGCTGCAAGACAGACTTTTGGCTCATAAAGTGTACCTGCACCGTATAGATCCTCAAATAGATTTAGTTCCTCTCATGGCAAATTATGCCAAGAAGAATGGCAATTCAAAACACTCCAAAGGCTCTTATAATCGTGGAGGATAGGATCTTCTGCTTATCCCAACTCAAAAATATATTAGCCCACCTATCAAAAGTGTAATACTAATGGGTCTGCAGATCCAAAATCTGTTTGTCAGTTTTGTGATAAAACCAATCATACAGTTTGGTAGTGTTACAAGCCTCATGATTATTTCAGAGAATATTTCAGTCAGCAAGCTATGGCTAACTATACTGCCACCAATCTTTCTCTTGACCAAAATTGGATCATGGACACAGGAGCCTCTCATCATGTCATCAATGACTTGCACAATTTATCCTACTCTAAATTTTCTCAAAAAGTCCTATATTCTTTCTAATACATTTTGTGTTTCCAAAATTCCATCAAATCTTATTTCTGTATCTCAATTGTGCAAAACCAATAATATCTCAGTTGAGTTTTTCTCTGATTTCTTTCTTGTCAAGGATCTCTCCACAAGGGAGACAATTACAAAAGGTAGTCTAAAACACAATCTCTACAACCTGCTTGTTTCTTCCTTAGTGTCGTCACCAACAGCCTTTATCAGTGTTCATGCATCTTCCAGTTCTTGGCATCAGTGTTTGGGTCATCCAGCTTTTAAGATCTTGAGTCATAGTTTTTCTAAGTTTCAATTGCTAGTAGGGTCTGGTTTTTAGTCTGAGTTAGTTTGTAATTCCTGCAAATGTAATAAAAGTCATCATCTTTCCTTTGATATATCTAGTTTGCATGGCACTCATCCTTTAAAACTTATGTATTCTAATTTATGGAGCCCTACTCCTATTAAGTCAATTGATGATTTTTCTTATTATGTCATCTTTGTTGATCACTTTACTAAAAATGTATGGTTTTATCCTTTTAAGCAAAAATCTGATCTCTTTTTCGTATTTCCTATATTTAAAAATTTGGTAGACAATGCTTTCAATACCAAAATTGTTTATGTTTACTCAGATGGTGGTGATGAATATCAAAAGCTCAAAAGTTTCTTTCAAACTCATGGAATTTCTTATTTTCAAACCCCACCGTATACACCTCAGCATAATGATTCTGCAGAATGCAGATATATACATATAGTTGAAATGAGATTAACCTTGTTACACCAAGTATCATTATCTTCCAAATTTTGGACTTATGTGTTCAATACTACTGTATATCTTATTAATAGGCTTCCCATGCCACTGCATGGTCTTGTTTCTCCATTTGAAAAGTTGTTTAATAAAGTTTTCAATTATCTTTATTTAAAAACATTTGGTTGTTTATGCTAATATTCTTGTTTTCACCCCTATAACAAATCCAAGTTTGATTCTAAATCTGTCCCGTGTCTTTTATTTGGCTATCCTTTGCATCAGAGTGCTAATCTCTGCTTTGACTTGGTCTCTCACAGGATATACACTTCACGGCATGTAGTTTTTATTGAAAATCAATTTCCTTTTTCAACTCAAACTTCTGCTACCTTAAAGTCCAAAATCTAGTATGATATCTCATCTTCTCCTGACTCTCCTACACAGTCTCATGTGCCTTTCTCTCATGATCGTGACTTGCTGTCATCATCTCTCACTAATTCAGATATGCTATCTCGATCTCCTCCAGTTACTCAAGTCCCTAGCTCTCAACCCGAAACAGCAGCTCCTTCACGAGATCCAATTCTCTCCAATGTCTCACCTCCTGCTCCTTCACCCTTACCTTCTTAGTGCGTTCACTCCATGACCACTCGATCTCAAAATAATATCTTCAAGCCTAAAATTTTGAATCTTGCCACCAAGCACTCCCTTCCAGAGTCTGCAGAACCTACTTGTGTTTCTCAAGCTTTGAAATATTCTCAACGGCATAAGGCAATGTCTATGAAATTCAATGCTCTTTTTAATAATGAAACTTGGAAGCTAGTTCCACCTCAACCTTCTCAGAATGTCATTGGATCTAAATGGATATTCAGAATAAAATAGAATCTTGATAGATCAGTGTCTCATCATAAAGCAAGATTGGTTGTTAAAGGATATAGTCAATACCCTGGTATTGATTTTACTAACATCTTTAGTCCAGTGATCAAGCCAACGACTATTCGCATTGTTCTCAAGATAGCAATATCTCATGGGTGGTCTGTCACCCAAGTTGATATTAACAATATCTTTTTGCATGGTCCTCTCATAGAAAAAATTTACATGAAGCAGCCTGCTGGTTTTGTAGATTTATCTAAGCCAACCTATGTTTGTGAACTTGTCAAAGCCATATACGGTCTCAAACAAGTCCCTCAGGCATGGTACATGGCATTGAAACCATTTACTTTAGTTTGTGGCTTTATGCAATCTCAATCTGACAATTCTCTATTTATCTACAACCATAGTTCTATCTACTATTATTTTCTAGTCTGTGTGGATGATCTCTTACTTATAGGGAATGATACCAACTTCATCAGAGACTTTGTTTTCAAACTTGGCAAGCAATTTTCTTTGAAAGATCCTGCTCCACTCAATTTTTTCTTAGGAGTAGATGTTTTTGCCAGCAACAATGGTTTCTTCTTATCTCAGCATCATTATATTCATAATCTTCTCTCTCAAGCTAACATGGAGAGTGCAAAAGAAGTCTTTACTTCTCTTGCTACCAATTCTTTTTTCATCAAGAATTTATCTACTGAACCTGCTGAAGATATTTCTTCCTACAGAAAGTTTATTGGTGCTCTTCAGTATCTCTCACTAACTTATCCAGATATCTCATTCTCAGTTAATAAACTTGCTCAGTTTATGCATTCACCATCGACAGATCATTGGAATGCTCTCAAGCGCTTGTTTCGATATATCAAAGATACACTAAATCATGGCTTGTTTATTAAACCACACTTTTTCTTATCCCTACATGCATTCTCTGATGCAAACTGGACAGGAGATCCAGATGATCGTACCTCTACATCAGCATATATTCTTTTTTTGGGACCCACTTCTATATCTTAAGCTCAAAAAAATAAAAAACTATGGTCAAGTCATCTATTGAAGCAGAGTATAAGGTAGTTGCTTCTACTACCTCTGACGTTTTATGGGTTCATTCACTTCTAATTGAGTTGAGACACAAGCCTTCTACTCCTACAATATCCTATGACAATATTGCTACCACTTATACATGTCATAAGCATGTCTATCATTCTAAAATGAAGCATATCTCAATTGACATTCATTTTGTATGTAATTTGGTCCAAAAGGATGTTCTACGTGTCTCTCATGTTTCTTCCAAAGATTAGCTTGCAAACATGCTGACCAAGTCTCTGTCAAGACAATACTTTTCAGCAGAATAGATTCAAGCTAGGAGTACTGGATGGCACCCGTATCTTCCGAGGGCGTATTAAGGATGTTCAAAATTTAAAATAACATTCAGTTATTTGATACAGTTTTACTAGTTCAAATACTCTATTTTTTTATTTGTTTTGAATATTTTCGATTATCAATATCTTAGGAAATCTTGTTGTAACTAATCATGATGTATTATTTATACTTGTGACTTAATGAAAAATAGTGGAACCTTTCCCAATCATATTTTTCTTTCAATATTGACCATAAAATGCTTGATGAAGGGTACTACAGTGGTGCGAGCCTATAGAACATTAAATCTCCATCTTTTTCGATGAGCAGAAAAGGTGTAATCTTAAACCTTGTTGATGCAATAATTCTCTTTTTTTTTTTCTTTTTTGAAAAATATTGGCACAAGACATATCAAATCTAGGTTAGGTATTCTTCACTAGCAAATGTTATTCCCTTAAGGTAGCATATGATGATAATATAGTATCCGGCTACAGCATTTGGAAGCCATGAAGATGCCATGTTTCTTTTAATTGGTGAATCAAGACAACAAGTCACACTTTCTTCATCAAGGTGGAAGATTGGTTTCTTGCAGTGTCATTTTAAGGTTCTTGGATCTACTACAATCTGTAAATGCTTTATCCGCAACTACAAAGTGGGGTTTAGCTGTTGAATGACAAAAGAATTTGTGGAAGACGTTTGATGTGCCAGTTTACTTCCAATAGATGCAAAATCATTCGACATTCTTGTTTCATTTTTGAAACTTTTTCTTCAGTATTATCCTTCATCGGAAGTAAGCCTCTTTGTCTGTGTTAAATTGGTTCTACCATATTTGGTTAAGGCAGAGGAAGACTATGCCAAGGAGTGGCAAGAAGAGAGACTTTGATTACAAATCATTTCTACGGGTACGTAAGTCTTTAACATAATATGCATATATAAGGAGGTAATTAACATGAATATAACAAGGCTGTAGAAACTTGCGATTTTAATTTAAGGTCTATTTGGAAGTAAATTAGAGGATTTGGTGCAATCAAATATATATTAGTTAGAATATTCTTTCGGAGAGAGCTTCAATAATGAAATCTCCCTGTGAAATGAGATAAAAGAAGCAGCAAAATAATCATGAAGAGTTCCTTGCTTTAGCTGTCTTCCTTTGTTAGGACTTTTCCCTTTAGAGACTGTATGGTAGTTATACTACTTGTCAGACGAGTTTCATTTTCAAACAACTCTTTTGGGGGCTTCAGAGACAAAGTTAGGGAGGGAATGATTCAAATTTGGCTCTAAATTCCTGCAGTCACATTGTCATCACTTTCTTTGAGATGTCTGGTTCCCAGGAAACCATTCGACTTCTCACTCCATGAAAGCCCTGAATGTTAAATCCATCTATGGCTTTGCATATTGAAGTTTCTTTTTTTATTTCCTAACAATGAATTAGAAGTACCCATCAAAAAATAATGAATTAGAAGTGGTTCATGTGCTCCAGAACTATTAACTCTAACCAGGTTTAACCTTTTTATGGTTGCATTTAAAATAATATTTTACTTTTCAGCCGCTTTTGCGCAGTTTTAAGATAATTGGGATAATTCAAAGCTGGAACTAGGCCAAGACACTAGAATGTATTACCAAATACGCAAATGTAAATGAACACAACGTTTGCCCGCAGTCTCTATCACAATCCCTCATCATCCTCTTTTCAAATTAAGAATAAAGAGGCCCTTATTTTCTTGATAGAAGAAAAAAAAAAAAACGAGAAACCCTTCTTTTCCTGTAAATTTTCAATTTAAAACCTATGGCTTGTCATAAACTTTGAAGATCACGAGGGAAAACGCTAATCATCTGTAAAAAGTCACAGCAACTATACATTATAGAGCAATATATAGAGTACATCCATAGCATGAAACAGAAAACGTACACTAGCACATTCTGATGATCTATGAGAACGAAAGGAAAAACAACTGAAAGCAGGAAGGACTCTCATAAGCATACCAACTAGAACACCCACAACTGGTAAGAAAAAGATCGACGAAGGTAAACTCGGAACCCACTACAGTTGCAGGTTTAAGTCCTAAGCCCGATTGTGAGGTCTGCTCAAAGAAAGATTCATGAATTTTGCTGTGTCGAAAGAACATAAAATTTTATGTATTTCATGAAAAAGATAGAGAAAGAAATAAGTACATTGGGTAATTCCAGTGGACTCGACTCTGGGGATATCGTTTTAGGCCATGCCGACAGAACAAAGCATAAACCCTTCCGAACGTTGGAAGACGCGTATTGGTTTGGGAGAAGCTGGTTTAGTCGGGATCGTGACTTTTTCCTATTAGGATGAAGCCCGACCCAGACCCAGCAGGCAGGCTAGGTCCAGCCCAGACCCACGCACGAGCACGGGCTGGCCCAGTAATCACGCGCTGTGTACTGCAGTCTCGCAGTGGGTGCATGGACCGAGCACCCAAGACGTTTCTTACGGTCCACGATGGACTGACGCCCGTTCTTCCAGTGTTTCTCACGGTCTATGTGATTTTTGGTGGACCGAAGGCATGATCGGATGGTGGATTTCTCTCCCAGTGATGATCCAATAGTTGAGGGCTTTTTTGATTCGTTTTGGGTGTGATCTAGCATGTTGTTTTGATCGTTTGATACACATCAGACGGCAGAAAAGGTTTTTTGATTTTTATTTCGTTCGGAGTCCATTTTTGACACGGTTTGGACCTGATTTCACCTGTTGACGAGTTCTATTTAAAGAGAGGGCCTCGGAAGAGTGTTAGAGTAGCCTGAGAGTAGTAAAAATAAAAAAGAGGGTCCAAGAGAAGAGAAAAAATAAGAGAGGCATGAGATTCCTTTGAGAGAAAAATAAAAGAGTATTTTTTTTTTGTAAAAAGAGAGTCCGTGAGCCTTTTATTTTTCTTCTCTAATTTTGTACTTCATTGTGCTATGGATTATTAATAGAAGAACATTGAGAAGGTCTTGTCCATGGACGTAGGCTAACAATCAAGCCGAACCATGTAAATCTGGTGTGCTTTTTTTTCTCTTATTTTTATTGCTTGTTTATCTCCCTTATTTTGCATTCTACATTTGTTCTAGTTATCTTTCCTTTATAAAACAATCTTGTTTCTGTTGTGTTTGTGTGCTGTGTGGATCGAGGTATACTCGATTATCTCACGGCCGGTCCTTTCAGTTTGGTATTAAAGCACAGGAGATTCTTTTATAGCTAGTTTGATTTGAAATAATGACGGGTAAGGTGACAACAACAAAATATGAGATATCAAGGTTTGATGGATCAGCCTTTGCACTTTGGAAGATGAAGATGCACGCGGTATTGATCAAGGATGATTGTGAATTGCTTTGTAAGGAAAAGAATGCAAACCTCAAGAGATGACGGATGGTCAATATGAAGAGAAAGACAAGCTGACAATGGCGAATCTCTATTTGGCATTGGATGATTCGGTATTGTTCAATATCGAGACCAAGACTATTGCAAAAGGAGTTTGAAAAAAATTGAAGAATCTCTATGAAGAAAAGTCTTTGGTAAATAAAATCTATTTAAAACGATAATTATACAATCTAAAGATGAAAGACAGGGAATAAGTTTAAGAGCACTTACGTTTATTCAATTCCATTGTGAGCAAGTTTGCGGCCCTAGATGTCAGAATTGATGATGAAGAGAAGGCCGGCATTCTACTTTATTCTATACTGGAGTCTTAGGATAATCTTATCATGAACTTGAGTCATGTTAAAATCTTTAAGATGGAGTTAGTTGTTGCATCATTACTTACAGAAAAGATGAGGTGAAAATCTAGCCAAGAAAACTCTTCAGAGGAGGCCATGGTAGCACAAGACAGACCTTTCAAAAGGAAACGTGATGATCGAGGGAAGGCAAGATCTAAATTCAAGGGCAAAAAGAAAGTGAAATGCTGGAATTATGGAAAAACAGGACATGTAAAGAAAGATTGTCGAGCTAACGGAGTTGAGATAAAATCTGAATCGAGAAACTTTCAAGGCAATATAGCAAAAAGTGAAACTAGTTCAGCTATTTCAGATGATGGAGATGCATTGACGGCATCGAAAAGATCTGAGCTCGCACGTTATTAGATTTTGGATTTGAAGGCATCCTTTCACATGACTTCTTTTAGGGAGTGGTTTCATACAAACAAATCATTGGATGGAGGAGTTATCTATTTGGGTAACAATATAACTTATCCTGTGATTGGAGTGGGAGATGTTCAGATCAAGATGTTTGATAGTATAGTTCGGACGGTTTCTAATGTACGGCATGTTCATACACTGCGTAAGAGTCTACTGTTACTTGAAAAGTTTTGTAAGCAAGATTTAAAGTTTATCGGAGAGAAAGATCAATTGAAAGTGTCCAAAGGGTGTTTGGTGGTGATAAAGGGAGTACAAACAAGTGGTCTTCATAAATTAGTGGGCGAGACTCAGGTGAGAGAGGCGGCAGTAGCAAGTTCGAAGATGGTGTCTTCTATGATTTGGCATTGATGTTTGGGATATATGAGCGAGCGTAGGCTACAATTATTATCAAATAAGGAGCTTCTTTCGGAGTTCAAGTTAGCGCCACTGAAATTTTGTGAAGATTGCATCTATGATAAACAAAGAAGGATCTCTTTCTCTTTATCATAGCAGCGGAGTAAGAAATTTTTTGAGCTAATCCACTCAGATACTTAGGAGTCATCTGATAGATCATTGGGTGAGTATTCTTACTTTATCTCCTTCATTGATGACTATTCTCGAAAGATTTGGACATATATTCTAAAGCAAAAATTTGATGTTTTTGAAACCTTTAAGAAATTCAAGGCTCTGGTGAAAAATGAAAAAGATTTAAAAATTAAATACCTATATTTTGATAATGGAAGAGAGTATTGCTCCAAGGAGTTTGATGAGTTTATGGTGAGCATGGAATTCAGTGATAGCTTATGGTTTCTGGGACACTACAGCAAAATAGTGTGGCAAAAAGATTTAATAGAACACTTATTGAAAGGATCTGTAGTATGATGAGCACTGCAAAACTTGACAAGAGATTTTGGGTAGAGGCTGCGTGCATAGCTTGTTACTTGATCAATCGAGCACCGACAAAATCTCTTGGGTTAGAAATTTTAGAAGAATTTTGGAGCGGTAAGCCAGTAAATTATTTTCATCTTCGTGTCTTTGGATATAATACATATATGTGGATTCCAAAAAAAAGAGGACAAAATTGGACAAAAACTCTCGGAGGTGCATCTTTCTTAGCTATGTGAAAGTAGTAAAGGGGTATCTGTTGTAGGATCCTACTACCCACAAGATTGTTGTTAGCTGAGATGTTGTTTTTAATGAAGAATCTTTTCAAGGCACCAAGGAAAAGCAAGATGATGAAGTCATTACTTCTATTGAGTTTTTTGATGCAGGTGATGAGGTGCAAGTAGAGCAAGCACAGGTGAATGATGAGGTAGTTGATGATGGACTAGATGTAGAGTCTCTGCAATCCTCTGAGGATGCTATCTCATTGGAAGAGCCACCAATGAAGTCTGAGCGACCTAGGAGGGTCATTAGACCTCTTGCTAGGTATGATGACTATGTCATTTCTTTCATTCCTTCTGCTAACCATATCTGTGCTTATGTTGCTTTGGCAGAGGAGGACGAGCCAACTTCATATAGGGAGGCATGTGAGTCCACCAATGCTGGAAAGTGGCATTGTGCTATGGAGGAGGAGATGGAGTCACTTCAGAAGAGTAAGACATGAGAGCTTGTAGTTCTACCAGAGGAGAGGAGTCCGATTGGATGTCGGTGGGTATATAAAGTGAAGAAGGATACAGATGAAAATGTAGAGAGGTTCAAAGCATGTTTGGTGGTGAAGGGTTATGCTCAGGAGCCAATAATTGATTTTGATGAAATCTTCTCATCAGTGGTTCGTCTTACTACTATTCAGATTATTTTAGTGACCGTGGCAGTCATGGATTTGGAGCTCGAGTAGATGGATATAAAGATGGCTTTTTTGCATAGTGACTTGGAGGAGGAGATCTATATGACGCAACCTGAATGTTTTGTTGAAAAAGACAAGGAACAGTTGGTTTGTCGGCTAAACAAATCATTGTACGGTCTCAAACAAGTGCCGAGGTATTGGTATAAGCAATTTGATTCTTTTATTGTGAGTTTGGGATTTGATCGACTAGAGGTAGATCATTGTGCATATTTCTATAGTTATGATGATGGGAGCTTCTGTATCTTGCTGTTATATGTCGACTATATGGTGGTCGCAGAAAATAGCAGGAGTCAGATATCAGATCTGAAAACTCAGTTGGCTGGAGATTTTGAGATGGACTTAGGAGCCATGAACCAAATACTTGGGATAAAGATGCTACAGGAGAGGAAGGATAGGAAGGTCTGGCTTTCACAAAAGGGATATGTGGAGAAAGTTCTATGGTGCTTCAATATGCAAAATGCAAAGCTGGTGTTTATCCCATTTTCTATTCAGTTGAAACTGTCAGCAGAGCAATCACCTAGTATAGAAATAGAAAAGGCTGACATGGCTCGGGTACCATATTCATTAGCAGTAGGGAGTCTTATGTTTGCCATGGTATGCACAAGATCAGACATTGCACAAGCAGTGAGAGTTGTGAGCCGGTATATGGCGAATTTAGGTAGCAACCATTGAATAGTAGTAAAGTAGATCCTTCAGTATTTGAGGGGAATGACTGATCATTCACTCAGTTATGGTTTAGCAGGTTTGGAGTGCATTGGGTATGTTGATTATGATTTTACAAGTGATCGAGACAAGAGGAGATCTACCACAGGCTATGTGTTCTCTATGGGAGGCGGTGCTATTAGCTGGGAGTCTAAGCTTCAGTTAGTGGTGACATTATCAATGATAAAGGCAGAGTATATTGCAGTGGCACAGGCATGCAAAGAAGTTATCTGGCTCAAGAGGCTTCTTAGAGACTTCAAGGTGAAGAAGATGTGATAAGGGTGAATTGTGATAGTCAAAGCACGTTGCATTTGGCAAAAAATTCGATGTTTCACTCTGAAACAAAGCATATTGACATTCGCTATCACTTTGTGAGAGATATGATTGATGATGGTCTAGTCTCATTGCTGAATATTTATACTGATGCAAATCCAGCAGATGTGTTGACAAAATTGGTGACTCGAAGAAAGTTCAATTGGAGCAAAGCTTCTCTCGATCTTGAAGCTACATGAGGAGTGGGAGATTGGCAAGGCCTCCAGGGATGACGTTCTCGTGAGTTCGGCACATGTCTTCAAGTGGAAAAATTATTAGGATGAAGCCCATGTGAGAAGCCCGACCCGGACCCAGCAGGCAGGCTAGGCCTAGACCAGACCCACGCACGAGCACGGTTCAACGCAAGCGCGTGTGGGCCAGCCCAGCAGTCGCCCATGGTGTACTGTGGTCTACCACAATCTCGCAGTCTACGGTGGGTGCATGGACCGAGCGCCTATTTTCAGGGCATTTCTCGCAGTCCATGGTAGATCGATGCCCGTTTTCCTGATGTTTCTCATGGTCTACGTGAGTTCTGATGGACCGAAGGCGCGATCGGATGGTGGATCTCTCTCCCGGTGATGTTCCAATGGCTGAGGGCTTTTTCGATTCATTTTGGGCGTGATCTAGTGTGTTGTTTTGATCATTTGATACAGATCGGATGGTAGAGAAGGTTTTTTGATTTTTACCTCGATTCAGAGTCTATTTTTGACACGGTTTGGACATGGTTTCACCTATTGACGAGCTTTATTTAAAGGGAGGGCCTCGAAAGAGTGTTAGAGTAGCCTGAGAGCAGTAAAAATAAAAAAGAGGGTCCAAGAGAAGGGAAAAAATAAGAGAGGCATGAGATTTCTTTGAGAGAAAAATAAAATAGTGTTTTTTCTTTTGTAAAAAGAGAGTCTGTGAGCCTTTTATTTTTCTTCTCTAATTTTGTACTTCGTTGTACCGTAGATTATTAATAGAAAAACGTTGAGGAGGTCTTGCCCATGGATATAGGCCAACAATCAAGTCGAATTACGTAAATCTGGTGTGCTTTCTTTTCTTTTATTTTTATTTCTTATTTATCTCTCCTATTTTGCATTTTACGTTTGTTCTAGTTATTTTTCCTCTATAAAACGATCTTGTTTCTGTTGTGTTTGTGTGCTTATGTACTGTGTGGATCGAAGTGTGCTCAATTATCCCACGGCTGGTCCTTTCATTTCTTATATTGGCGTTTGCCTGTTTTTTTTGGTATTGGATGGCCACAAAACCTGGTTCACTGAGCCAATAAGGGATAAGAAGGCATTAAAGACTGCTATAGAATTCATGCATTTGGATTTGGTTCTAAACGTGGTCTTATAGAGCAGAAGGAGAGAGTTATATTAACAAAATCTGTTGATTCTCAGGCACGATCTATGGCACGCTTCTTCTGCTATCATTCTGACTTTTCCTTGGGCTCCATTCTGCTTTGGTCATTTTATTTCTTTTTCCAAAAATCTGGCTGCTATTGTCATCTACTGAACTTCCCTGATTATGTATGGATGTATTCCTTCTATTAGAGATCTTCTCAACATATGATATTGGCACCTGCGCATCTGTGGCTGCGGATAGTGCTACATGCTACTTACTTCAAACATCAACACTTCATCAACTATTCCTTGCACTTCTACACAGTACTGTGTCTTGTTACCTATCATGTCCACAATGTCCTGACACACTGGTTCGCCGTACACCTCACTGTTTAATGCATATTTGTAATTGGTTTCCTTTATATCTGCTGCTGCTGATTATGATTTATCATTCTGAAGTTGAGAGACAAGCTGATGGACTCTTCATCATTATCATGCTGAGCTTGCCAATCTTGTTTCTCATCACATATTATGGCCTTTCCTTCTTTTGCTTATGTATATAAATGGTCCTGTTTCAATTTTTTGTCTGTATTTGTGTTGGTTACAATATTTTTGGTATGCTACTTACTGTATCTTTTGTTACACTTCGGGAGGTGTAACGTTTTTTGTTTGGTCAGTCGGGGGCCGTCGGTCTTGTTTGGTCAGCCTATATAGGCACTGTTTTGCTTTCTAGACATATGATACTTCTTCTTGAATGAAGATGGTTACTTCTTCTACCAAAAAAAAAAAATGGTCTTATAGAGAGAGAAACAGCAAACAAATCCATGCACATTTTCTTGTTCGAAAAACTCTATACACACTTGCTCAAACTCCAAAAATAAAAGAAGAAAGGTAAAAAAAAAAAAAAAAAGAAAGGCTAATGCACAATCTTATGGAACCCATCAGATTTCCCTCTTTAATTTTGACTTTTTTTTTTGATATATTGAACATTATTTATCCAGTAATTTTCAAATTAAGGAGTACGTCCTTCTCTATGGGGTTTTTAAGTGTCTGCCCATGATTAACTGGAGGTGTAATTTTTTGTTGATTGTTCAACTAAGAACTAGTTATTGACTGACTCAATAGCATATTTCATTTAAGCGTGCATGGTTGGAACCTTCTATATGTATGATAAATGTGAGGATCCTCCTATATTTGTTGTATGTTAGAAAGATCTTGGGTATTAAAACGAGACCATGAAGTTCAAATGAACCTTCCAATTAGTTTTTTGGATAATATCTTACATCATTAGAATTGGTATCAAAGCATAAAATGTCACAGGTAGAGGAGAGAGTTGTAGCATGGCTTGTCTGAGGCTAACCATGGATAGATTGTAGTACTTGGGATTGGATTTGACTAGATTTGGAGTCTTAATATAACAAAAATATTAAAGCTTAAATGGGAGAGTATATGAGGACCCATATGAGCACGTGTTTAGTCTCGTATCAACTATATGCTTGAAAGATCATAAATATTTATATAAGGTTAAAGAATGCAAATAATATCTTTCGACTTATCTTTTAAGTAAGGTCTTAGGTTATTGTAGTAAGTATGATAAATTATGTAACTTTATAGTGTTCCCCTTATTGGAGATTTCATTATGTTTGAAAGTAGAGTAGATCTGTTTTAGGTTTTATCAATATGCCACTTTAGTCTTTGTTGTTAGCAGTCATAACTATTATTAAGTATAAAGTAGAACATGATCATAACTATATCTAGCTATTAGTTCAAACTTAGTGGTTGCTTCTATTTGTGCACGTGTATGATTCATATATTAAGAGTTGCTACTGACTTTATAGGACATCGTCATAGTTGTCCAATCGGGATTCAACTTGTGAATCGCCCATGCTTTGGCTTGAATCGTGACTCAAATCGTAATTCGAATCTTAAGATTCAGCAACAAATTTAATTTTTTATAAAATGATAGAAATCAGCATAAAATCCAAATGTTTATAACAAAATAATTCAAAAAATATTAAAAAAAAAGTACAATCAAAACGTATACCCATCTATCAATTAATGAACACTCAAAAAGCATATGTAAGTTTCAATTTTAAAATACTTAGTCTAAAACATATGTAGATATCAAATATTCATGTGAAGTGTGTAAGTTGTTACCTGTTAGTCAACCGGCCCAATCCCTATTAAAAAAATAAGAATGAAGAACTATTAAAAAAATTAAAGAAATCCAAATAGAAGAAACAGGGAGTGAGGGCTCTGAACATTGCCTGAATACCGATTATGGTTTTTGAGTTTGATTTAGCCTTAAGAGTTCATGGACCACGGATCATGGTCCACTCATCTCTCTCACTCGAAGAGAGAGAAGTCTACAGAATAGGGCTTCAAGCTTCCTCAAAGGGGGGAAAAGAGAAAATGAAAGTGCAATGGGCCGATGGTGAAGGAACGGGGAAGAGAGACAGAGAGAGCAATGGGGGCTTGTGCAAAGAGGAAGATACCTTTGCCTTGTATTGAAGCCTTCAAAGCTCAAAAAAACAGTTGTACGAGCCAGCAGAGAGAGAAATTGAAGAACAGAGGAGAGAGAAGGAGAAATCAAAGTTGAAAGGGTTCGTAGTTGGCTTCGATTTTCTTTTGCGAACTATTTTGGAAGCTGAAATACCAAGAAATTTGGACTCTTCAACTTTCAAATATGACGAACAACATTCGGAAACTTACCTTTCTGACTCGAAGCTATCATACAATCCATCGATTCGTATAATTCAGCCAATGATTTATTGATTCAAATATGATTTTTCAACATTTTCGATTCGCCATCTCAGTTTGACTCGGCCAAATCTTGAATCGTCTCGAATCGTAAGAGTCGATTCGCGACTCGTACGATTCTAACAACAGAGGACATTGTTGCCGTTTTTAAGTATCTAATAGAATTTCTCTAGATTAAGTCGTTATAGGAATGCACTTGTTGCTTTCGAGTTTTGTCATTTTCAAGAGCATAACAACCATATTATTGTTATTATTACCTTTCTAGGTTATTTATTTTACATCATTTAAGAGTATGTGTCCTAGATTAATTTTCTTTCTTTTTGGGGTTGAAATAAGCCCTAAATACTCCCATTGTTGGCAGTATATTAGGTGAATGCTAAGAAATGATAATTCCCATGATGAATTTCCTATCGCTCCATAAAGTTATGGTGATATCTGCATATTTGTCGAAGTTGAAGGGATCCATCATTTTTTTTGTGTCATTGAGAGGTTGTCATTTAATGAGAGACATTTCTCTTCCAAATATTCAGATGCTATCAAGGTTGAAACTAAAGAGGGATTTACCATCATTATTTTCTCATTCTTCACCTAGTATAGCGGTTCTCTCTCAAACAAGCTTCTGATCATAATCTTTACAAGCCACCCCCCTGGCGATCACCATGATCATGCATGACTGATTAGCTACCTACATGATGGAGATAATGGTGCACACCATGGCTTGCCTAAAGAGCACTCTCGCAAAAATTAGATGTTGAACCAGCAGAATATTTTTTTTTTATTTTTTTTTTTTGAGGAAGGTAATTAAGTAACTGCAGAGCTTATTATTGTCATTAGCAATTGATCTCATTTATCATAATGTATGTATATGCATGTATATATGGAGTTCATATATTCAATAAATACAAAAGGTAAAATCAGCAACTGTCTAGCTATTATAACAAGCTAGTCTTTGCAGAATTGCAGTAATTAGTCAGAGTATGCAACATACCAGTTTGCCTAAACTATGTTGGGCACTTGCTACAAACATATTATTAGTTTAGGAAGGCCAATTTAAATGTTTTTGGTTTTGTTAATTTAATTGCTGCTTATTTAGAAAATGGAATGAACTTCTGCTTGTAACCTAATATGGTACATTAAACAAACCTTTCAATATTGTAAGATGCCTACGTATGTTTTGCTCATTTACTTGCCATCGCAGGTTGTCTAACAAATTAAGTTGTACACACGTATAGACACTTGTATTAAATAAAAAAAAATGCTATATGGCCACAGATTAGCGCTAGAACTACTTCTATAACTACTTTAAATTATACCATTAGGGATCATCTAAAATACTATATAGCTCGTTTTTCTTTAGAAAGATAACCATATACTTATTTTTATATTATTAAAGTATTTATTTATATAAAGTTTTTATTTATATAAGTATAAGTTTTATATAAATAAATAAATAAGTTCATTTTTTACTGAAGGGTACTGTATCCTCGCTGCTTGGAAAGCAGCTGCGGTGCCCTCGCTTCAGGCTCGGGGGTAACCTCGCAAGTTGGGTCCACAAACCAACTCGCTTGGTCTTTGGTGTCAGGTCTTCCTACTAATACCCGATTTCAGAAAATCGTATAATGATGTTCGAGATCACCATCGTGTGGTACTTTCTGAGTAGCTTACGCATCTGGAAACCAAGCTTCGGACACGTTCCTATATTTGCCGACAGGCTCTTGTCCTGTGAACCCTCAAAGAGTCGAAAACCAACTCATAATTCAAGAGCTTTTTGCCTAATCCAGTCCGACTAGCGAAGCTAGAGAACAAAGGAGATTAGATAGAGAATATGAGTTAGATCTCGAGAGGTAATTCAGAGTGGAGTAAGGCGTGTTTGAAAAAAGAATGTTACCTTGGTTAAGCACTCTTAGAGGTGTCACTTAGGGATTCTACCAGTAAGGAAGAACTAAGTGAAAACTCTAAGTTTTAGGCTTAACTCGACCACGACCGTACAAGACGGCGGACATTGATACCTGAAGTCTGTTGGCGTGCCCTTGCCTCTGGGCTGGGAGAAAGAAACTACAGAGTCGCTTGTCGATCCTCCTTTCCAAAAGGATAGGACTAGATCACAGGTATGCTAACGACGCGACGATGGCTCCATACTATTATAGATTTAGTATCGGAACCTGCCAATTTTTCTTTTGCTTTTTTTTCTTTGGTGCTTAACACTCGCCAAAAAGAAAAAGAAGCAAAAAAAAAAAATTAGGTTCAATTCATAAGGTCTGCTTCGCAGCTTTCTAGTTCGAAAAAATTATCTTCGGTCACTTTTCGTTAGTTAGGTTCAACTCACTAATGAAGGGGTAATTTTAATCAAAGGTTCCAAGCCCTACCGGGCTCGGTATCAGGGGAGGAGGACCTCCCCCGAATCCCTCCCTACCACCTATGAATTGACATTATTTATACTTAACAGTTTTAATAATGAGGGTCCATACTATAACAGGAGGAGAATCAGAGTAGAGGAAAGCCCTTGCCCTTACTGATATGTGTAAGAGGAGGAATGTCTTCTATAGGGAGAGCTCTTTACGGACGCGCGTGTGCATGTACGCGCGTATAGACACTTGTATTAAATCAAAAAAAGCACTATATGGCCACAGATTAGTGCTAGAACTGCTTCTATAACTACTTTAAATTATACCATTAGGGATCATCTAAAATGCTATATAGCTCATTTTTCTTTAGAAAGATAACCATATACTTATTTTTATATTATTAAAGTATTTATTTATATAAAGTTTTTATTTATATAAGTATAAATTTTATATAAATAAATAAATAAGTTCATTTTTTACTGAAGGGTATTGTATCCTCGCTGCTTGGAAAGCAGCTGCGGGCCCTCGCTTCAGGCTCGGGGCTAACCTCGCGAGTTGGGTCCACAAACCAACTCGCACGGTCTTTGGTGTCAGGTCTTCCTACTAATACCCGATTTCGAAAAATCGTATAATGATGTTCGAGATCACCGTCGTGTGGTGCTTTCTGAGTAGCTTACGTGTCTGGGAACCAAGCTTCGGGCATGTTCCTATGTTTGCCGACAGGTTCTTGTCTTGTGAACCCTCAAAGAGTCGAAAACCAACTCATAATTCAAGAGATTTTTGCCTAATCCAGTCCGACTAGCGAAGCTAGAGAACAAGGGAGATTAGATAGAGAATATGAGTTAGATCTCGAGAGGTAATTCAGAGTGGAGTAAGGCATGTTTGAAAAAAGAATGTTACTTTGGTTAAGCACTCTTAGAGGTATCACTTAGGGATTCTACCAGTAAGGAAGAACTAAGTGAAAACTTTAAGTTTTAGGCTTAACTCGACCACGACCGTACAAGACGGCGGACATTGATACCTGAAGTCTATTGGCGTGCCCTTGCCTCTGGGCTGGGAGACAGAAACTACAGAGTCGCTTGTCGATCCTCCTTCCCAAAAGGATAGGACTAGATCACAAGCATGCTAACGACGCGACGATGGCTCCATACTGTTATTGATTTGATTGCTGATAAACATTTAAATATCTTGACTGTAATATTATTCTGCTTACATGGTTTTGATTATTATTTATTTTCTAATTATAGGTCTATCTATATTTATATAGAACTAGGAATTAATGTATATAGGCATATTTGTGCATCAAACTAAAATTTACCCAGATACTTATCTTAAAACTGAAACCAAGGCCTGGGAATTAATTTGCCGAACAAATCTCCAAATGGTTACATGACCAAAAAAAAAAAGGAAAAAAAAAAAACAACCTGAACAAACTTTCTAGCAGTCGACATGTCACTATGGTATAAAAAAAAATTTAAATTTCAAAATGACATCAACTATGAATAGACATCAAATAGCTGAATTGACATAAAGATGTCTATATATCTAATATATCCAGTACATTAATGTTGCATTTAAAGTTTGGTCATATGTATCTTTTATATCCAGAAGAAAATCTCGATCAAAAAAAGTTAAATCATTTGATGAAGTAGCTAGGATATGTTTTCTTTTTTTTCTTTTTTTTGTTTTTTGAACATATTCCATGTCCATTCGTTCATACGTTATCAAATTCATGTTGAGTTATATATATTTTTTCTTTTTCAAGTATGCTTTTAGTTATACTGCCAGAATTTTAGGACCTTCTAATTTTATGATAGAAATCAAAAAAAAAAGGAAAAAGAAGATTTTTTTTTTACTTTTAATTTTATGAATATTATGAATGTATTTTTTTTATTTGTATATCTATTTATTCGCTTATCTATTTGTCATCTACATGAGAAAGGAAAGTGACCGCTGCCCTACACTTCCTCTGGGAAGTCGTTCGACTTCTTCGAACTTGCTATAAAACTCCTTCCTCTCTCCTCCAAGTTCTCTCTCCCCTGATTTTGTCTTCCTTTTCCTCCCCCATCCTTATACCATGAGAATCAAGAAGGCATGCAGGAAATCAACGGAAGTTGAACTTTCGGAAAACAGTTGCCAACAACAAAAGAGGCCAAAGAAGAAAAACTCCTTTGACAAGGACAAGCCTGAGGAGAGGCCTGCATGATATAAGTCTAGCGGGACGAAGATCATGCCAACTAAGGACATCATGAAGCCTGAGAAAACTGAGAAAGTCGAGGAACCACAGGCACTACCAAGCCTGCTCCCTTACTCCTGTGAAAGAGGCTGCAGAAGAAGGCTCTGGGAGCCTGGGCTCGAAGGCAATCTAGGTTCCTAGTTGATGTACTGTCAAGGAGATCTATCATGATCTATAAAATGAATTTGGGAATAAAATGACTATCGTGACATATTTGATGTTGTTATTTTGAGTTCTATCTCTATCTGCTTGCTTAATCTTCTTCTTCTTCTTCTTCTTCAGATCTTCTTCTTCTAGATTTTTATTTATATGCTTTTTAAATAGTAAACACATGGTGGAAATAGTAGTCTATCTTTCAGTCATGCACAAGAATTAGTCTCGAAATAACCTTAAAGATCATGAATTTGGACCATGGAGAAAATGTTTGTGGAATTTGAAGATAAATAAATAAATAAAGGTTTTCTCTTTCGCAATAAAGAGTGATATTTGGGTGGCAACCTGCTTCCCTTTTCCTCGAAAAGAAGAAAAAAAAATGGTAGATCGCCAACAAATGGCAATAACGATAATGAAGTGCTTTTATTTGTGTGTGAATATGCTATTTTAAACCTCCTAACTTTTTCAGTGAGCAAAAAATGTGGAACCTTGAACTTTTTTTTTGAGGAAAAAGGAAGCAAGGAATGCCACCCAACTTTATTAGATAGAAATAAAAAAAAATAAAAAGAGATAATGAAGACATGTGAAGTTCAAAGTGTTACAGCTCAGTCTCAAGAGGAAAAAAATGCAAAACATAATAAAGCAAAGATGAGGACTACCAGAGGAAGCTAAGCTATCCAAATTACCTAGAAAGCTTAGGTAGCCTTAAGAAGTGAGAGAGAAAAGAGGGCTGCAGGAAAAAGCTTGATTGGTCAACTTTTCACAGTAGCATCTTCTTCATTGATAGAAACTCCAATATCTGATAAGGTCAAGTTTCAGACAACAGTAACTTCTCTCAAAGAACTCTTCAATAGGAAAAATAATCGAGAATGGAGTCACTAGGAGGAATGAATCAGGAATTCGAGTTTCTATCATAGAGTTTGATGACATTGCTATTGCTTGGGAGAGCAATGGATTTGATCCTAACTCTTGAAGGATTGTAAGATTCTCAGAACCATTGCATAGATGAAGCTATTTGTCTTCAAAAAAATCCTCGAGTTCCACTCTTGCCAGATTTGCCAATAGGTTGCTGTCATAAGTTGTTCAGCTACTAGCCTCATGAAGCATCAAATTTTGCCTTTCTCTAGATAGTCCATAGTCTGTGTAAGCTCCTAGGCCAACCATTGATTCTTAGTTGTATTTTAAAAGCCATCCAAATACTACGAGTAAACAGACATGAGATGAATAAGTGGCCAATAGTTTTAGAACTTCTCCCATAAAGACAATAGCTCGAGTTGACGATCCATCATTTCTCAGCCATAACCTTTGTAGTATGTGTATCTTATTTCTAAGAGCTAACAATAAGAATACTTTGATCTTTTTAGGAACAACAACTTTCCAAAATATTTTATAGTAAGGGCATTTTAATCCACCATTGTTGATGAAATAGTAGAAGGAATCTATAAAGAATAATTCATTGGATGTAAGCTTCCAGATAGGAACATCAACCATCCTTGTTGGATGAATATTATGCAAGCTAGTTTGAAGTAGTGCAAGCTGCCTAGATTGAGTCAAAGATAAGAGGCCTCTAGTTTTAATCTTCCAACTAAGGGACCAACAAGACCATTGAGAAGCAATAGAGCAGTTATGTTTCAAAACCTGAAGATAAAGATCCTTGAACAGAGTAGCTAGTGGGATTGGCCCACACCAAGTATCTTTCCAAAATTAAATTCATGATCCATCACCAACTCTAAAGGAAACACAATTCCAAAAGGCTGCCAACTGACTGCACACTCCTTTCTAGATCGAAGATAGTTTCTTAGAAGACTTCTTCACTCTTATACCAAATCTCTTCTTTATGTAATAGGCTTGTTTAATTTATTTCGATCATGGGGCATTCGAACCATGTGTAAATTTTCAGGCTCACTTTGTCAAAAGTGCAAAGTTCATTTGTTTTAAATTTTTATATCCCAACCCTCCTTACTCTTTAGAGTGAAACCACTTACTGTCCCAATTTACTAGGCAATAGAAACCACTTACTTTGTCTCGGCCCCTCCATAAGAAAGCCCTTCTTATCTTGTCTAATTTCTTGAGAATCCATCAAGAAAGTTTAAGCATAGACATGAAGTATGAAGGGAGGGCACCAAGCACTGAGTTGATAAGGATGATCCTACCACTCCAAGAGAGATACCTTCCCTTTCAAGTTGCAAGTCTTTTGTTGAATTTCTCTAGGAGTGGCATCCAACATTGCCTCAGGAGCTTTTGATCACAAAGAGGGAGACCAAGATAAGTAAAAAGAATCGAACCTTTCTCGTAATTCATCATAGATGCAAAGAGAAACATTCTCATTCGACATATTCATGCAAACAATTGAGCTTTTATGTAAGTTCACCCTTAAGCTAGAGGTACCTTCAAAAGCTAAGAGGATAGCTTTAGCAGCTAACCAACTCCTAATATCTCCTGCATGGAATAATAAAGTAGCATCCATGAATTAGAGTCCTTTGATTCCTTTAAAAGCACAATTAGAGCCAATCCCTTCGATTAAGCCAAGTGCACCTGCCTTCTTAAGCAATCTAGAAAGGACATCTGTAACCAAAATGAATAGTGCTGGGGAGACAGGGTCATCTTATCGAAGTCCCTACTTACATTTAATCTAATTATCAGGGATTCATTGATCAGAATGCCCACAGATGCTGAAGAAAGAAGATAATGAATCCAACCAATCTATTTGAGAGAGAACCCTCTAGCATGAAGAACAGAGAAGAGGAAATCCCAATTGACCTTATCAAAAGCCTTTTCAAAGTCTAATTTGCAAAAAACTCCTTTGTGACCTATTTTTCTATAAAAAGCCAGCATCTCATGGGCACATAAAAAGTTTTCAATGATCGATCTACCCTTGATAAAGGCTGATTGGGAATCATCATAAGAATAGCAAGGTGTGAAGCCAATCAATCGGAGAGCACTTTAGATATGATCTTGTATAGCCTATTTAAGAGACTGATGGGTCTAAAGTCATGAGCACTAAGCAAACCTTCTAAATTTCTTGAGAATAAGAGAGATATACGCAAAGTTTAATCTATGAAGATCTAAGGACCCTTGGTGAAAGGTCTCAAAGAGGACCAACGGATCATCACTTACGAGATCTCAAAATCTCTTAAAGAAGACAAAAGTAAACCCATCTGGCCTTGGAGTTTCAAGTCACCAAATACAAAGATGTCTCTTTTAATTTTCTCAAAAGAGAACATATCATCCAAACCACTAAGGTCTAGTTGAGAAGACCCATTGATTTTCTCTCAGTTGAAGAGGATTCGAGGTGCCGAAGAACAACCAAAAAGTGACTTGAAAAAGGAGTGAAGCTGAGAAGAGATCATCTCCTGACCATGCAGCTCAACCCCATCATAAACAATGGGTGTAATGAGACTTCGACCTTTCCTATCTGATGCAACCTTGTGGAAGAAAGCAGTATTTCTATTCTCTTCTCTCAGCCAAGTAATTTTGGATTTTTGCTTCCAATATAACTCTTCTTTCTTGAAAATTTTCCCAACAGAGTGCCTAAGGATATCCTTCTTGATTCAAATTCATGCTATGAGAGATCAATTTTTTCCTCTTTCTAATCAAAGAGCTCAATGTCATGTAAAATCTTATCCTTCAAATTTCTATTCATAATCCTCTTGGATGAGGCCCATGATTTAAATGCTGATCACAGTCTTCTCAAGTTATCCACCCAAGCCACTGTCGGATCGCTAGCACCTCTAATTTTTCTCCAAGTATTATGGACAATATTTATTAAGTCAGCTACCTTAGTCCACCAAGCTTCGAATCTAAGAATTTTGGATCTAAGGAAAGAGAAGTTACAATAAAAAATAATAGGCACATGATCGGATGAAGTGGAGGATAAAGATTTCTAAAAGGAGGTAAGAAAAAGATCCGCCCATCCATTGAGAATAGGAATTTGTCAAAGCTAGCCAAAGAAGGGTGTTTCCTCCGTACGTACTCCACATGAAGTCTTTCTCTTTCAAGTCAAGATCCACAAGGCTAAGAGAAGAAATGAAGTCCATACATCATAAGCTATCCTTAATAGATTGAGGATTATCTCTTCTCTCCACTAAACTCTTAGTAATATTGAAATCACCGTCAATCAACCATGGACCTTGAAGGCATTTTCTAGTCTCCATCTGCTCTTCAAAAAAGTGATTTCTTTGAGATATGTCATTAGGCCCATAAATAGCAAAAATAACCAAATTTCTTTGAAGACCCAAGAAAAATAAATCCATAGATAAGGAGAAATTCTTTTTTAATGAGATGGTAAGAGTAAACAACCGAGAATTTCAGCCAATCAAAATACCTCTGGATGACCTATAAGCATCAAGGTGAAGCCATTCTTCAATACAAGACCCACCTAAGAATTAAAGAAAAGCTTGGAAAGGAGATGCACCCTTAATCTCTCGAATCAGAAGAAAGTATGGATGATATCGCATATAGCTGTCTTTTTCCCAGGAGCTCTAGCATACTCCAAATGTTCCAATTAACCACAATCATGTATAGCCAAGGTAATAACCACTTGATGATCCTTTCTCACTATAGCTAAAAGGAAAAAATCATTTGAAAACAATACACCGCAAAAGAATAGCACTTCGTATCAGGTTGAAACACAATGAACATACCACTACCCAGTGTATAGTGAATGCAAATGCAGGTACCATAATCCAGTTTAGATTTATGACCCACCGAAAAAAGCCACATTGCAGTCCGAGGCCATAGAGAATAACAAAACAACTATCCACAAAATGCATAGAAATCCAAACACTGAACCTCCAATGCCAACCAGCTTGAAGATGGAAATTAAGCCAAGACAAATCAACAAACAAGCAAGGGACAGAGATGAAGGACCAAGACAAGATACATGATGAACAAACAGGGCCGGTCCTGACATTTTTTAGACCTAGGGCTAAATGAAAAAATGGGACATTCTCTATTAAAAATTAACATACTTTAAATATTAATTATTATTGAAAAATTAATCTACGTGCAATAATTTTCTATAAATATATTCGTTAAGCAGTGTATAAAATCCATCATTAATTTATTTAATTATTTTTCTTATTATAATATTGTAGAAAGTCATCTTTGCACCTTATTGGAATGTCAATACAAAGTCTGGATCTGGGGCCTGGGGCGGTCGCCCAATTTGACCTGCCCCAGGGCCGGCCCTGTGAACAAAGGCAAACAAGCAACCGGATCATAAAAGTGCCAGATGGCAGCCATTAAGGTGCGACGATAGCTGCTTTCTCCTTTTTAAGGTCCAACAGTGTGTTGACTGCCTCCTTAGCCACCTCTTCAGAGAAGGCAATCCCACATGCTTTCCCCCACTTCAAAAGAAGCACATGTGATAGAGAGTTAAGAGGTCTAGAAGAATCCAGGCGACCCTCATCATTGCTGGTTCTCTTCCAACGTCTCCTCATTGGAGCAAGCTTGAGCGTAGCTTCCTTGACAGCTCCTACAGCTCCAGCTCTAGTGGGCCGACAGGATTTGGGCGATGGCACAGAGAGGATGGGGCACTTACAAGCACTGCAAGGTGAGTTGTGGCTTTTTTGACAACTTCCAATTTAAGACCGGCTGTTCCTCCCTAAACCCATTAGACTCAGCTGAGTCAGGTGGGACCAACTCCTCCTCAACATCCATGTGAGCGGTTAAAGGTGCCTCGGTCAGGTTCACATCAACTGTTAGTGAGTCCGATGAGACTTCCAAGGTGGCATTTCCTTCTTGCACGAAATTATGTCTCCCTGCTTTAGCATCCGCTTCTTAGTAAAGGCGTTCAAGCAACCTATTAAAAGCCGGCGGTGGAGGCAGCAGGGACCGATCAGAGGGGGCTCTTAACAACTTTAAGAGCTTCTTTTTCCATGATGGAAGGTAAAGGGGCTGCCAAAGGAATCAAGTCGGACTCACAAGCAAGCTTCTCGAGCCCCTCAAATCCCATAATTCTTTGAAATTGGTGACAATTTGAACTTGAACCCTGTTTAACCTTGAATCGTACTGGTTTGGGTCAGCCCCATGAACCAACAAAGAACTAGACTCACCGTCACCGGAGGGGAAGGGGGTAGGGGCCACGTCACCCGGGGAGGTGATGACGTCCCTTCATCGCTGCATTCCACCACTATTTTTGCCTTTGAAATTCCCTGGTGTCTGTTCCGGAGGGGGATCGTGGCCGACCACACCTGACCTTGCCGCCTTTTCACTCGAACACCCAAGTTCAGACGGAGGAAAGGTCAAAGAAGGGCGCAAGACGGTCACTCTCAAAGGGGAAGAAGAAGTATCCACCTGGTACCCAGGCTGCCTTCAAGTCAATAATGTGCTCTACTCCAGGAAGAGTTTCTTCTTTTTCACCCACATCCTCCTCGTCGGATCAAGTTGGATTGGCAGAGGTAGACACACCGCCTCTAAAACCAGTCTCCGATGCAGCCTGAGTCGATGGGTCAGACATCGGCCGAGAATGATTGCGGATGGAACCAGTCCATTTCCTAGCCGAATCTCAGCGAGATACCAGAAGGCAGGGGGTCTTGAGCCCTTACATCTTTGATGGTAACTAAGATTTTGTAAGCTGCATTACCCAAAACAACACAAATGGAATGTGGAACATCCTCCACCCTTTCACAGAAGGCCGAGGCTTCAAAGAAGGTCAGATTCCGGTCACCAAGACTTCCAGGGCTAACAGATTCAAGGAGAGCAAATTCGGAGATTATTCTCCAGACCGATTCTGTATCCCAAGCATGCAAGGGAAGACCATAAAGCTCCAGGCGAACTCATCCCTAAAGGACCAAGGCTTGATGGTGAAGTTGAAAAGAGGATCTCTCATAGACCCTTGGCGATGGGCTCGGAGGAGCAGAGCTCAGGAAGGGAAGAGCACAAGGTACCTATTAGATTTCATGTAAATGGGGTCCCAATTGAAGGATGGATGAAATCTCCATAAAGCCTGAGTAATTCTAACAGGATTAGGGGGCCTCACCCCACTAGGTGAACAAGCAATCTTCATGACCCCCGCTCTTGACAAGTCATTATAGCGCCTCACATGTTGTTCCTCAGTGGGGAGGAACACTTGGGAAGACTCCAGCCTCTCGGGAGAAAATACCACCTCATTCAACTCCATCTTCTTCCTTCTAAGACCGCAGGTGCATGAAGAATGGCCTATGCCTCGACAGATAAAGCAGACGATCCCATTTCGACACTCCCGCCGATAGTGCCCACGGCCCCAACAGCGAAAGCAACAGCCTTTGGGGAACGCCTCAGCTCTTCTAGTCACAGAGGTCATGGGTTTCTTCACCAACTCCCTTTTAAAGATAGAGGAGCGATGGCCGGAGTAAAGGCCGAAGTGAAAGCTATTCTTCCGGATGTTGTTGGGAGGGTCAGATTTAAACAGATCACTCCAGGTCTTCTTTGAAGTTCCTTGATGATTGGTGGAGGTAGGAATGATACCCTCAGCTATGTCAACATCAGGAGTCCCCTGCTTTTGAGGGGCTCCAAGGGATCCATCATGGATAGTGGAACCCCAAGGATTCCTAGGAGCACCCAGGGGAACCGCATTCCCACCAGTCAGATGGAGAGGATAGGGAAGACTGGGGACTCGACGACCTCCACCACCAGAGCGTCCACGAGGAGATCCTCCACCGCCTCTGCCTCGATTGCTCGACCTCCAAGCTCCAGCCATCTTCGTGACAACCTACTCACACTTGCACACAAGAACCCTACTATCACTTCTCATGATGGTCCACAAAATTCCATCACCATATCTTTAACCGAAGGTGAGAGGGATTGGCAGATCCTCAGCTTGTACTCACTTCAACATGCTAGGCTACGCTGCGGAGTGAGAAAAGAATAAGAAGGATGAAAGAGTTGGATCTGCTTTGCCTCCCCACTTCCAATCGCGGAACCTGGAACTTTGTTAACACAAAAGTACTCACATAGACCAGACATCTAATTTCGTGAACGTAATTGTTTCTGACTAGTAAATCGTTATTCCCTTTCCGTAGATAATTTATTAGACTGTATTGGCCATTTTCCATATTAATCTTATGGAGGTTCTGCATTTAGATCCAGATGTTTTTGCAAATTTTTGAGCAAAACGGTGGCTAGCAACTACGCATTTTATTGAAAAAGATGACATGAGCATATTTTTAATTTTGAAAGTGTAAGTTGTTTTAATAAATTATGGAATCAGCTAGTATATATACTGTGCTCGATAATTGTAATCTGATCCAATATGTTTAACATTCGATTTAAACAATGACTTGATGGGTATCTATCAACTTCCTGCAGTCGCCAGATAGATTGAATTACTCAAGCTTCAGAATCAGGTCAAATCATTGCAGCCCATGGAATCACTTAAAAGTAACGCACCAAACCGTCGAAGTAAAAGAAACATGAGCATGCAAAGCTGATCACAGATAAATCTATAGCTAAAACAAATCACGGCCAAAAGGAGAACTTGACCAACTGTGAGAGCAACAGAAATAGTGAATACATCAAGATGAGTGTTGTTGGGATAAATCCTCAACGGAACGCGCAATCGACTAAATGGATCATGCTGATTTAGTTTTCGACCGATGATCTAACTTAGGGTTTGACCGATGAAGTGAAACTAAGTCGGGTTTGGACCGACTAAGAGTCTGACATGTTGATGATATCTAGCTGAGCACTTGCTTGGGCACTTCCTGAATATCTTGATCATAGGGGTTAAATGATAGCTATTCAATGTGGGTGTTAATCCCCCGGGTTCAAAAAATTATAGGCATAACAACCTCCCATTGATCATCCATTACTTGGTCTTAATGATAGTTAAGGAGATAACTATCTGCTAAGGGCAATAATGCCCATGTCCCGAATTATAAGGGGTGAAAGTTACATAGTAATGGCACTCTCTACCCTGTATAAAGTGGTGAGCAAGGGGACTGGGTAAGCTTTTCTGAATATTAATATTTTTTTGGTTCTCGTACTTTGGTCCTTTCAATTGTTCTCTTTATCTGGCTGATTTAGGCATCAGAGGGTCCCTCGTCAATCAACTTCTGACAAGGGACTTGATTTTGTAGATTTTCTATCGTCAAGCAATCTGGCGCAACACCTCAGTTTTCAGCTGACCATCTTATCGGAGATTCATGGCAACAAATTGGTACGCTAGGTAGGAAAAGAGGGTGAATTAAAATACTCTTCTGCACAAACAATGGTTAAGATGAGGGCACAAAATGCTTCAACCAGTTCCGCTCGATGATCATGTCGGTGTGATGCACTTCTAGCGATCATTACAGAACCTAGTGCTTCATGTCTGGTGATCACAATGGACCAGCAATAATTTGCTGTCCTAGTGTAGTAGATGAAAATCCTCATAGAAGTTGTTCACATTCTCCAACAGACTACGAAACAGCGACAGTGGCTGGAGGAATCAGCACCGCAAGCTGTGCCATCTAGGCACAGTCAACGGCCCCTTCTCCACCCCATCAGTAGACTCGATACTCCCACCGCACTGGTCATCAACCCATTCGGCACTCGCATGTGCCGACTCCCAGCATATTCCACATGCCAATTCAAAGGATCGCCGATCTTATTATCCTCGACGTATCTCACAAAAGGGAAAGAGATTGCGATCTCTCTCAAGTTCTTCTGAGGAAGGCTCTATCCCAAGATATTCTCGGCACCTTGATGAATCCCAACGATGGTTTGACGATTACGACCATAAGTTGCGGGAGCATGATCGATGACTCAATCAACTCCAGCATAACAATCAGAATTCTACTAGCATTCTCGTCAAAAATACTCGTCTGTCATTTTTTCGATGAATTTTGGACATCGAGCCAATTCTTACTCAGTTTAAGATACCACAAATCAAGCCGTATGATGACTTCACTGACCCACTCGATTACCTTGAGAGCTATAAGGCTCTCATGCTACTCTAGGGGGCATTTGATGCCCTTTTTTGTGTTGCCTTTCCCGTTACTTTCCAGAAAACTACTCAGGTTTGGTATTTTGGGCTTCAACCAGAAAATATTCGATCTTTCAAGTAATTTGAGCAACTTATCGTGGCTCACTTCAGTACCAATAAAAGGATGTCACGAATATCTGATAGCTTTTTCTCCATTGAACAGCAAGACGGAGAATCACTAAGAGATTATGTGGCACATTTTAACACCATCATGTTGGAGGTCCAGGACCTCAATGAGTCTACGACCATCTCGACCATGAAAAGAAGATTGCGCAGTTCCAGACTTACTTATTTTTTGGACAAAATACTTCTTCGAACATATGCTGAACTCCTTTAGCATACATAAAATTATATCCATGCTGAGAAAAATACGACTGACCGATGCCAGTCCAAAGGCAAAGTTCAGAAAAAGATAAAGAAAGATGGAACCTTGATCGATGGGACCCAGCAAAACCTGAGTTGGGGGAGAGGTTCCACCTCACCAGTCAAGTCTGAAGTAAAAAAACTTCGATAACAGGTATGACTCCTACACCCCCCTTATGGCTCCTCATGAGCAGATTCTTATAAAGATAAAAGAGAAGAGTTACCTCCGATGACTCTAGCCAATGAAAGCACCACCGACATCTTGTAAGAAAAAATGGTGCTATCGGTTTCATTGGAACCACGGCCATAATACCGAACAGTGCACTCAAATGAAAGATGAGATAGAAGCCTTGATTAATTAGGTGGGGGTATCTCAGAAAGTATCTAAGGGATTGATCTGTACAACTACCTATTGATCCTCAACTTCCACCACGTTTCGAGGAAGAAACTCACGCCTGACCGATGGCAGACGTGATCAATATGATTTCTAAAGGACCAATACCACAGAGGGTAGGAGAGTCAGGAAGCTCCTTAAAATGTCAGTGGGGAGATTATGCCATCATTTTTTCTGAAGAAGATTTGTGAGGAGTTCAATCTTCAAAATACCACTGTTGTTGTTTCTATGATAATAGCTAACTATGATATAAAATGATGTTCAATTAATAATGAAAGTTCTATTGAAATATTATTCTACGATGCTCTCTCGAATGTAACTTTCTACTAACCAACTAAAATCAGTCAACATGCTCTTAATTAGATTTACAGATGACTCGATTAAAGTACAAAGAGAAATAGAACTCTGTTACCATCGGATAATAATCTTGGCAATCAATTGTGCAGCTTAACTTCCTCATAGTTCGAGTCCCTTTGGCTTATAATGTTATATTAGGATGATCTGGATTAAATACACTTCGGACCGTAGTTTCGACATACCATCTACTCGTATGCTTTCTAATAAGAAATTGAACTGGCAAAATACGAGGGGATCAACAACTAGCCCAACAATGTTACTTAACCATGATTAAGGGAAGGAGGCCCATGGAAGCTTTTCCATCGATGGGTTAGATCATAGGGAAGAAGAAAGTTGTGGAGAACTTGTGAAATAGCTCATATCGATACCCCTTAAGGAAAGGAATCCAACTAAGGCCATCCAAGTCAGATTCTCATTGAGCGATGGTCTTTGGAAAAAGCTTGTGACCTTCCTGTGGGACAATATCGATGTTTTTACCTGGTCAGCCTCTGACATACCAGATATTTTTTCTAATGTAATTATCTATTGATTAAATATTAATGCAAAATGTAGGTCAGTGCGACGAAAGAAGAGAGTTTCGCTCCTGAGTGATAGAAGGCGATCAATGAAGAAATTGATAAGTTGCTAGCTGCTGACTTCATCCGAAAAGTGATCTATTCAGATTGGCTTGCAAATATCGTGATGGTGAAGAAGGTTAATGGCAAATGGAGAATATGTATCGACTATGCCAATCTGAATAAAGTTTATCTAAAGGATAGCTTTTCATTACTCAGAATCGATCAATTAGTCGATATTACTTTAGATCATCAACTGCTAAGCTTTATAGATGCCTTCTCTAGATACAATCAAATCTGAATGGTGCTTGAAAATGAGGAGAAGATGGCATTTATTACTGAAAAGGGTTTATATTGCTACAAAGTCATGCCCTTCGGTCTCAAAAATATCGAAGCAATAAATCAATGGCTAGTCAATAAAGTCTTCAAGAATCAAATCGATCACAATATAGAGGTATACATCGATGACATGCTCATAAAAAGTGATGAAGCATCTCTTCATATCAACGACTTAAGGAAAGCTTTTGACACCTTGAGGAGACATCAAATGAAGTTGAATCTGACCAAATGTACATTCAAGATGACTTTGGAGAAGTTTCTTGGATCCATCATAATGAAGCGAGGCATTGAAGCCAATCCCAAAAAAATTAAGGCAATTCTTGACATGAAGCCCCCAACTTTTGGATGAGATATTTAAAAATTGGTTGGGTGTATTGCATCTCTCAACCGATTTATTTCTAAATCGGCAGAGCGATACCTTCCATTCTTCAAAACCCTCAGACAAATGATAGATTTCACTTGGATGGAAGAATACCAAAAAGCCTTTGAAGATTTGAAGCTGTACTTAAGTTCTCCTCCTCTCTTAACAAAGCCAAATACAGGCGATGGGCTGCTCATGTACTTGGCCACATCTCCTGAAGCCATAAGTTCGATCTTGGTCTGAGAAGATGACAAAGTGCAAAAATCCATCTACTACATAAGTTGGATTTTGTATGGGATAGAGATAAGATATTCTCGGATCAAAAAGATCATCTTTACGATTATCATGACTATACGATGACTACGTTCTTATTTTCAGGCCTATTCGGTAAAAATCTTAATTGACCTCCCCTTGAGGACCCTACTACAGTGACTGGATGCTTCAAAAAAAATGGCAAAATAGGTGATTGAACTCAGTGACTTACATTCCTCGATCCTTGATGAAGGCGCAGATATTTGCTGATTTTGTTGTTGAATGTACAGCGACCGCCGACAACGAAATTGAAGAATGATCTGAAGATGAAATTTTAGAATCAGCATGGATTCTGCATGTGGATGGGGTCTCAAATGCATAAGATTGTAGGGCTGGCTTTATCTTAGCTAACGTCGATGGGATGATCACTGAGTATGTCCTTCGGCTTGCTTTCAAAGCCTTAAACAATCAAGCCAAATATAAAGTTCTAATAGTCAGGCTAAGAATAGCCAAGGACTTTGATGTGAAATGACTAAAGATCTTACTGACTCGCAGTTGGTGGCCAAAAAATTTTGAGGGGAATATGAAGCCTGAGATCCAATCCTATTAAGGTATCTTCAGAAGCTCCAACCTCTCTAAATGAATTTCGACTACTTCAAGATTTTCTACATTCCTCACTCAACAAATGTTCGAACTGATCTCTGTCCCAACTTGTGACATCCTGTTGCAGCAAGGTGGGAAAGATTTTTATTGAGCATGTTGACAATCCTAATATCGACACTGAAGAAGAAGTTCATCAAGTCTAAGTCGATAACGAGTCGAGCTAGATTGATCCATTCATTAAGTACTTAACTGAAGGGACTTTGCCGACCAATCATGTGAAAGCACGTTGGATAGAGTGATTGATGACTTAGTATGTACTAATTGACGATCAACTTTATAGAAGATCGACATCTTTGCCTCTACTCAAATATCTATCCTTCTGAGGCTAATTATGTCCTCAAAGAAGTGCATGAAAACATTTGCGGTAATCACTTGGAGGGCAGATTATTATCTTATAAAGTACTCTGACAAAGATATTACTAGCGACCATGCAAAAGAATACTATCGATTTAGTACGAAAATATGATCAATGCCAAAGATTTGCCAAAATTTAGATGTTTCTGTCAAGTCACCTCACAACTATTTTGGTATCTTGGCCATTTGACCAGTGGAGAGTCGACATATTTAGTTTATTTTTGCCTACCAGTGGGCAAAAAAAAATTATTATTGTTGTCATCAACTACTTCACTAAGTGGGTGGAAGCTGAGCCACAAGCACAAATAATAGAAAGAAAAACTATAGATTTCCTATGAAAATTGATTATTGGTCGATTTGGTCTACCCCGAGTAATTATTATAGACAATGATCAACAATTTAACAATGCTAAGTTCAAAGAATTTTGTGCAAAGTATTAGATCATTTACAAGCTTACGTTAGTTGGGCATCTGCAATCTAATGGAGAAGTCGAGATGATCAATAGAACAATATTACAAGGCCTAAAGATGATATTTGATCAGGCCAAAGGTTAATGGGCTGATGAACTCTACAACATACTTTGGTCTTATCGAACAACTCTTTGGATTTCAATCGGAGAAATTTCTTTCAACTTAGCATTTGGAGTAAAAACTGTGATCCCGATGGAAATCGATTTATCATCAACTCAGGTAGAATAGTATGATGAGTCGAACAACATGCCGACTTAGATTTGCTTGATGAAACTTGAAGGAAAGCTCAACTAAGGATGGCATCATATCAACAATGGATAGTCCGGTATTACAACTTTCGGGTCTAGCCCAAAACCTTTCGAATAGGGGATCTCATCTTTAAAAGAGCTGAAGTCTCCAAACCGACTGAGGAAAAAAAATTATCTCCAAATTGGAATGGTTCCTACAAAATTTTAGAAGTACTCCAACTAGGGGTATATAAAATCATGAACTTGGATGGCACAAAAATTTTTTGGATTTAGAATATCAAGAATTTACAAATGTACTATTAGTAAGTTATTTGATTTGAATATATCAAAAACTTCTTTTCTACAATAATGTGCCAACAAGTTCCCCTATTTGAAAATTCACTGAATAACATGGTCGACTAACTCCTGGCTATATAATTATATCATTGGCTGATATCCAATGAAAAATTACTTGGCTAACATCTGATTAATGAATACAAAAAAAAGTTATTCAGCTAACATCCGATTAACTAATTTGGGGTTTAAAACATCTAGAAAATAGTTAGTCGGCTTTTGCTTGATTGACTAAGGGTCGAATAATTCGAAACAAACTCGAGAAACTCTCTCACCAAATACACTCTGATAGCTGATTTGAATGAACATTCTACAATATCTAACTAGTTGACTTAGAAAAATATTGCTAAGTCAATCTTATTCATTGCTGCCTATATCTCTCCATTGACTATCATACTTAAACATTTGGTGAGATTACCGACGACTCATCCAAAGCAGAAAAGAATGCATTGCACAAAATAAACTTGAAAGAAAGATCATTTTTATTTCAAAAAAGATTTTGTACATGATCGAGCAACAAAACAAAGAGAAATATAAATAGTTCAAGGATGTCCTTCTGGGTCGCCTACCTCCTCATCGCTCTCAGGATCTTTGTCTTCTTCCTCATCAGGGGCTTCATCGGGCTGCAACATGCTTTGGTCTAGTTTAGGCTAAAGATAACTAAGAGCCCTTTTACAATCTTTGAATCAGACTAGGTAGGCGACAGTGGAGCCCTCAGCAATCTCATCCTCAAACTCTTAGGATGCCTGAAACCCGACCAGTACTCGAGAAGCAGCTTCCTGGGCTCGAGTTTCTACCACCGACATCTCCTCTTTTGTTTCTTGGGCGGCCTTTTCTGCATCTTATCTCTTGCTCCTTTCCTCATCAAGGGTAGCTTTTGTCGATTCCATCTCCTTCTTGAAGTTGGCCTTCAACATATTCAGTTCCTCATTATTCTTCTTTAGTTGGGACTCCAAGTCGGCGACTTTATTCGAAAAGAAGCTAACTCAGTCTCCAACATGGTGATCTATCTTGATATATTTTCTCCCACTCCTCAACAGCGTAGAGAAGTTTCTCAGCTATCTCGACCCATGCATTGGCAGTCTGGACCTTGTCTTCTAATTGACGGTTGAGCCATCCAAAAGTAGTCAATCCTTCAAACAAAATGGTCGCATCATATGCCAGTTGCAAAAGAAAGAACTCACTAAGTCAACACTTCGGTGGAAGAATTTACAATCAATTGAATACCGAGAAGAAGGACATTAGGACTTGCCGACACCAATGATGTGTAGGAGCCTGATATGATTTCTTCAATTGGGCGGGCCTTCATTTCTTCCCAGTCAGTAGGAAGCATCACCATTTTTATCAACTCTTTGGTGAGTCGATAATCTCAGAGCGCCATATTAGTCGCCTTGATATGCATTCTGAGTGTAATGTATGCCTCTTTGGAAGAATCCGAAGGGCCGAGCTCGACAGTTAATGTGGGGGGCATTGGGGCCTTCCCTCAACTGGCATCTCTCTGCATCGCTACCCAGCCAACATCCAACTCGCCCTATACCGATAGGGCTTGGATTGTGGTGGTAGGCCTTGTCAGGGTCTAATCGATGATGATGTCATTGTCATCCTGGCCGACAGAGACTACTGGCATCGATGATGAAAGCGATGTCCACTTAGGTGGTGGAATTCAGGATGGCAGTGGTGGCTGGGTGCTCCTTGGGATCTGTGAAGAGGTTCCTTCTCGAGATTTCTTTGGTGGACCCCAAGAAGGTCCACTAGGGCTGGAGTTTGGCCTCTTGCTGATGGCTTGATGAATGGATTCCATCAAAATCTTCATACCTACAAGCCGATGAAGAGTGTTAGTCCACGAATAATAAGTGAATCGATAAGAAAATTCAGAAATTCTCAAAGTGAAGTCTACCAAAGGAATTGATCGGGCTTATCCTAGCATCATACAATGACTGCTCATCAAAGAGCTCCTATTGAGTGGGAACCTTGATGCCGAGCAATAACTCGTATGGTTCCCGATCTTCTTCAAGGACTACATATTTGTTCGGAGAAAGATTGGGAGTAGTTTAGACCCAACTGAAGTCCCATGGATGTCAGCAGTAATAAAAAAAACTTATTCTTCTATCTGTGGATGGAAGAAGGAAGCCCGATAATGAATTGACGATAATACCATGGGCTGAAGAACCACCATCTCCTTTTTCGAAAATATTTTCTGAGGACAAAAAGAGCACAAAAAAGGAATATCCTCGGCTCCAAGTGAAAGAGGTGGCAAAGAACAACAAAGAAAGAAAGAATCCTGATGGAATTAGAAGCAAGTTGAGCAAAAACTATATCATACAAGTTAAAGATGTTAGCAAAAAAGAGTGTAAAGAAAATCAGATTTCGATTGAAGGAAGTCCTCATAGACAATAATATAGCCATCTAGAGGATGAACAATCCGACCATCCTCGCTGAGTGACAACAACCTATATCTACTAAGAATTTGGTAATGATCCCTCTGTTAGAAAATCGGATAGGATGCATGTATAGATTTCAAAAATCTTTTGAATAGCAGTGGAAAAGAACTGGATTAAACCTTTTAACCCCCACATGTATTAGATTATATCTAATCCTATCCGAGCTCAGGGATAAAGACATGCATATAATCTGAAAATAAAAATAAAGATGAGATCAAATCTCAATACCTTTGCACGAGTTAAAATTCACCGCTATCGTTGATATTAGATCCGAAGGTCTTTGAGCCACACACGTGTCTGACCTCTACAGGTATCCATCAGGATCAACTTTAAATCTTTCTTCTCGTGGTAGATCCTTCTTCTCTCAGTAAGATCTCAACCTCTTTGAACCTTGATCAGCAATTGATCTAGACTGTAATTTCAACCTTTGACTGCAGCTTCTTCTCCTTGTTCCTTACTATAGAAGAGACCCTTTTCAACTCGGACATGTGAATGATGGACGCCCAACCCATGGGTGTGAAAAAGAGAAGAGGGAGAGAGGGTGAGGCATGGAAAGGAGAGAGGAGGAGTTTTAATTTTTTAAAATTTAATTAATTAAAATTTTAAAAGACTATCTCTTTATATAGACCCTCTCTTGATTCTAAATCAAGAACCAATCAACTTAAAAAGACTAGTTCTTATCTCATAAAGATTTCTACCTTTTTAATTTGATTATTTTTTATTAAAATTAGACTTAATTGGTAGGGTCTTAACCTCTTTTGGCAAGCATATGGGACGTTCCAGACAAAATAGACAGATTGAGTGGGTGCCCCTTATCAAGAGAGGCAGGTAGTTGGGGTGCCAACCCTTGGCGCCCCTTCTAGGGTTTTCATGCAAGAGGGGGGGGCATGGCCCCTCTCTCTCTCTCTCCTTCCATGCTAAACCAAGAAGAGGGGGCAGGCCCCTCTCTCTTTCTTATACCATTCCAAGGGGTTAGCACCCCTGGGACCTTTCAAAAAAAGGAGGATGGTGCCATCTCTTCTTTCCATCAATTTTTTATTTCAAAAAAAAATATCAAGGAAGAAAAAGAAGAGATTAGATTGCCAACTTATTGACATGATTTAATCCTCTTGAGCTCACAATTAGGTGCCCGATTAAATCCAAATAGATTTATGTTAGGTTCAAGACTATAGACTTGATCCAATCAAAGTCCAAAGAAGAATTGGGTTTAACCATGTGCTTGCATGGTTCTCTTAAACATAATAGGATTTCAATAAATTCTAAGTCAATTAGAACTTCATAAGCTCAATTGATAAATTCAAGATTAAATCTCTTAATGTGTGACCCCATGATTCTATTCTATCTGATAGTGAGATATATTATAATCTCCATCACAATATCATCGAAACTTCTTTCGATGTATTGAAATAATTTCAACTCTATCCTTCGAGGATCATCGATCATCAAGATGATATCCGATGAGTCCCACAATCTATCAGTGATATCTAGCAGTATATAGTGATAATCCAGTAGAATGAAAGTATGAACCTCTAGGTGCAGTTATCATATGATTTAGTCTTTCTATCGTGAGTCCCGATTTAACGAAGATCATAGAGAACTCATCAGACCTCATCGTCCGTCATATGCTAGATTGGCTCGACTTGAGTTCATTTGTGAATCTCGTAAAAAAAATTTTTCAGTATTCACACTTGCTTTGGTCAAAGACTTTCTAAACTCTGTCTCGCAAATCGCATAGGACTTCATCTTTTCTATCAAGATCGATAGATTCTATTTAGGTGCATCCTACTTCTAATAGTGAATCTAAACCCACTATAGCCATCATACACAACAAGGATTCGAATGGTTAGGGATAAAGAAAATATATAGTCAAACTCAGTAGTCTCATTGCGAATAGTCGATGACACCGCAGGTCAAAGGACCACTTATAGAACTGCAGCATCGAGAAGATCACTGATGAATAAGTAGATATTCAAGTGGTTTCTCGTAATGGTCACGCTTAGTGCAAGTTATTCTCTAACAATCTCTCACACCCTTACCTCAATGTCCCTACACTGTAGATCTGAGACTCATCTGTCTATAAGGAGATGAACCATGCACAAATCTTGAATGGATTGATCACTGTCCTCCGTGATGATCCTTTAATCAAAAGTATTTAGAAACTAACTACTAATTAATATATGTCTCAAATTTTCAACACCTTGAGAATATACAAAAATTATCTTTGTTAATTTCTAGGATAAATCATGGACACAAAAATATGATTGGAATGAAAAAATCTTTTATTCACAATAAAAATATTATAAATATAAAATTAAGTTCTAGAATTATAAAATATGTCAGCCAACAATTGGCTTCTAAGATACATATCTAACAAATTTTTACTTGACCTAGAGCCAATTGGCCATATACCTAAGACCCATCTTCTCAAGGTGAGCTTCGATCTTTTGCTGGCTGAGAGGTTTGGTCAATGGGTCCACCACATTATGTGTGGAGTCGACTCTTTGCACCTCGATGAACTTCTTCTTGAGGTATTCACGTATGATGTGAAACTATCACTCTATATGCTTGGACTTCTGATGAGATCTGAACTCCTTAGCAAGGGCTATGGCACTGTTGTTGTCATAGTGCAGTGTAATAGCATCTAATGGTATCACATCCAGATCTGCAATGACCTTCTTGAACCAAAAAGCTTCCTTAGTAGCTACAGAGATGGTGATGTACTCGAATTTCATGGTCGAATCTTCAATGATCGACTGCTTGAAACTTTTTTAGCTAACCACACCATCATTACACAAGAAGATATATCCTGATGTAGACTTTCTATCATCAATGTCAGTCATAAAATTTGAATCGATATATCCCTCAACTTTTAGCTCCGATCCTCCATCAAAGATTAATAACAAATATTTAGTCATTCTCAAGTACTTAAGGATATTTTTCACAGCAATCCAGTATTTTTCATCTGGATTCGTCTGATATCTGCTTGTGATATTTATGGCAAGGGTTATATCAGGTCATGTACATAACATAGCATACATAAGGCTCCCTATTGTCGAAATTTAAGAGATCTTGCTCATGCGCTGGATCTCCTTGGATGTGTCAGGGCACATCTTCTTGGAGAGATGAATGTCATATCTAAGGGGCAAAAGTTCTCTTAGAGTTTTCTATGCTGAACCTCTTCAGCACCTCCTCTACATACATTCACCGTGAGAGTCATATTATTTTTTTAGATCTATCCCTATAGACCTTTATACTAAGAATGTAGGAAGCTTCTCCTAGGTCTTGCATAGTGAATTCTTTTGATAACCATACTTTGATCGATGTCAGTATGAGAGTATCATTTTCAATCAGGAGGATGTCATCTACGTACAATACGAAGAATGTGACAGTGCTTTCACTGATCTTTTTGTATACACATGGCTTCTTATTTTTGATGAAATCAAATATTTTGATCACATTATTAAAGTGAGTGTTCTAACTCTGAGATACTTGCTTGAGTCCATATATGGACCTTTGCAGCTTGCAGACCTAGTGATCACTATTACTAGATGTAAAATCTAAAGGCTGCTCCATAAAGATATCTTTCTCAAGATATCCATTTAAAAAGATAATTTTCACATCCATCTGTCAAATTTTATAATCATGAAAAGCTGCTATCGCAAGCAAAGTATGGATGGACTTCAGCATAGCCACGGACGAAAAAGTTTCATTATAGTCAATGCCTTCGCATTGACTGTAACCTTTCGCAATCAGCTTTGCCTTATAAGTCTCTACCTTACCATCCGATCTAATTTTTCTTTTATAAATCTATTTACACCCAATAGATACAATACCTTCAGGTAGATCTACTAAGGACCAAACCTAGTTGAAATATATGGAGTCAGTTTCTGACTTCATCACTTCCATCTATTTTTTGGAGTCAATATCTAATATTACCTCATCGTAAGTCTTGGGATCATTTTCAATATCCCTATCTCCCACAAGGAATGCATTCTCTAAATCCTCTGTAAGAATATCTAAGTACTTTTCAGAAAGATGAAAGATCCTACTTGATCTACTAGGTGAAGGAGGTACCATCTCTACTGGCTTACTACTAAATTTAGATTCTTGGACTTAATGCTCTTCAGAGACTTTCTTTTCGAGCTCAATCTTCTTCCCACTGCCTCCATTTTGGATAAACTCTATTTCTAAGAAGACGACATGATGGCTCACAATCACATTGTAATCCTCAAGAAAATAAAAATAGTATCCCATAGTTTTCTTAGGATACCCTATAAAGCAAGTCCTAAAGGATCTAGCCTCTAACTTGTCCACCTACTGTCACTTGACATAGATCAGATATTCCCAAATCTTGAGGTACCCAAGAGTTAGTTTCTTACCATGCCATAACTCATATAGTGTGGTACACTATAAGAAATTTAATTTTTTACGATGAAATTTTAGTGATGAAAATTTTTTTATCACAAATAAGTATGTTTTTGCAACAAAAAAAAAATATTGTCAAAAACTAAGTATTTATGATGAAAAAAAATTTCAACATAAATAGTTGAATCTTTTGTGATAAAATATTAATTTTCGTTGCTAGAAGTAGATTTTTAACGATGAAATTTTTTTCATCACTAGAGTTTTTATTTTTTTATGATGAAATAAAATTTTCATCATCAAAAATTAATTATTTATGATAAATAAATTTTTTGTCACAAAAAATACCCTTTTGTGTCAAAATTTTTCATTTTTGATGACGAAAATATTTTGCCGATACCCTCCTCTATATTCATCTTTCTCTCTCGCTCTCTCACACCGTCAAGTGCGCCATCGGCCGATCGATTCAACCCCTCCCCGATTGTCGATCGATGTCATCCCTCCGTGCCACCTCCCACCATGCCGATCGATTTGAGGCAGCCCTCGTCATCATCCTCCCTCTGCCACCACTGTCGCCATCCTCTCGGATTTCTCCCTCTCCCTCCCTCACTTTCTCTCTCTCTCCCTCTCTCTCTCTTATGGTTGTTGCTTCTCCTAGGGCCACCACCATCATCATCGCTCTGCCTCCACCACCATCATTGTCGCTTCGCCTCCGCCTCCACCATTGTCTCTCTTTGAAGTCTGCCGGGCCGCAATCATTCCCTCTCTCTCAAGATCTCTCAGGTATGACTCCTCTCTCTATAGCTCTCTCTCTCTCATGATCCACCTGTAGGTTGCCATCATCGCCGTCGCCACACTGCCGTAGTCATCGCCATGCTGCCATCACCATTGTTGCATAGCCACCGCCATCTGCCTCCATCTCGGTATCCATCTCTCTCTCTCCCTCTCTCTATAGGATTTACAGGGGAGTTGAAAGATCAACAAGGCTTATTTTTTTATTTAAATTTTGTGATTGTCTAGTTGCACAAATCTAAAACAATAATTTTGGTAGTTTACAGTGTTTTAAATTTTGTTCTCCTTTTTGTAATTGATTTGAGTCGTGAGGTATAATTATGATTATTTGTTGATCTACTCCTTATATGAAGCATAGTTTGAGATCAAAAAATAGTTTAAAAATAAAATAGTTATAATAATAATTTATTAATCATAGCATAACAAATCTATAAACTTTAGAATTCTCATTCGAGGATAGCATGCATGAACCAATATTTATCCTTTAATGAAAAAAAAATATTGATATTGTACACACTATTCTTGAATTATCCTTGTGGACAGTTTGGGCACGTGAGTGAATTTTATATTGCATATCATGTACTTCTACATCAGAGAGTTTCGTCAATATTTTTGATCATATTCTCTGGATACATAGCATAATTTTAGTGTTTGTGTATCTAGAGAACTATACTGAAATGCTGCCAAAATTTTTTTGGTATAGAAGACATGTATGGCAATGTTAAATTCTTGCATTCCTGAATGGGATGGGACCACCACCCTATAGGTAGGGGATATAGGGCGTTAGTCAACTATTATTACATAAGATTGACTGTATAGTTTGCATCATAAACATGTAGGCATGATTCGTAGTTGGATATCATTGCACCATAAGTTCTGTCTTGAGTATATTGCAGGTATGACTTTTTTTATGAACGTGGCATCCAATCACACTAGAGAAGATAGAAAAGCTCGTTGTCTATGTCGTCAATGTAAAAATTTATTTTGGTATATCCTATCGGACATTCAAAATCATTTATATGAACATGGTATAGATGTGACTTACAAGAGATGGACTTGTCATGATGAAGATTTGCTGACTGGCTCAAGCATGTTGCCCAGAAGTCCCACAAATGCATCATTAGTAGATGGATCACCTAGTCGTGAAAGGCAAATACTCGGTGCAGAAGATAAAAAAATTCTGAAGGATCTCCATTTGGAGTTATTTGAAGCAAATATGGAAGTAGGATCAGAACATCAGCATCCCATCCTGAGACAAGAAGTTGAGGAGGACAGTAACATGCTTGTGAGCGATAGATTGAAGCATC